>NW_027515093.1:0-46225 GCF_048772815.1 Callospermophilus lateralis | reverse complement strand
TGATCATTACCACCAAGTATCATCAAGATTGGGTGAAAAAATATTTGCTGCTATTTAGGAAACTCGTTATTTCTTAAAACCTTGGCAACCCCTCTCAATGAAAGTGGTTTTCCACAGTCTGTGCCTAAGGCTGTTTGAAGAGGAAACAAACCATAGAGACAAAACTGAGAACTCCTTTATTTTGTCAAGTTTCAAAGAGCTACTACAAACCATGTTGGATTTAGAGTTCCAAATTCATCTATCTATATAGGAGAGAACAGAGTGAAACCTAAATATAAATACTGCCACTGTAAACGAACGCTTCAACCTAGAAGAACAAAATTTGGTGAGTCAACTGGGATTTGTGGACTTGTCATTACCACCACATATCATCAAGATTGGGTGAAAAAATATTTGCTGGTATTTCGGAAACTCGTTTTTTCTTAGAAGCTTGGCAACCCCTCTCAATGAAAGTGCTTTTCCACAGTCTGTGCCTAGGGCTACTTGAAGTGGAAACAAACCATAGTGACAAAACTGATAACTTCTTATTTTGTCAAGTTTCAAAGAGCTACTAAAAACCATGTTGTATTTAGAGTTCCAAATTCATCTATCTATATAGGAGAGAACAGAGTGATACCTAAAAATAAAAACTGCTACTGTAAACGAACGCTTCAACCTAGAAGAACAAAATTTGGTGAGCCAATGGGATTTGTGTACTTGTCATTACCACCACGTACAATCAACATTGGTTGAAAAAATACTTGCTGATATTTCAGAAACTCGTAATTTCTTGGAAGCTTGGCAACCCCTTTCAATGAAAGTGCTTTTCCACAGTCTCTGCTTAGGGCTACATGAAGCGGAAACAAATCATAGAGACAAAACTGAGAACTCTTTTATTTTGTCAACTTTCAAACAGCTACTACAAACCATGTTGGATTTAGACTTCCAAATTCATCTATGTATATAGGAGAGAAGAGAGGAAAACTAAAAATATAATTTGCTAGTGTAAACGAATGCTTCATCCTAGAAGAACAAAATTTGGTGAGTCCAGTGGGATTAGTGTAAAGATCATTACTACCAAGTATCATCAAGATTGGGTGAAAATATTTGCTGGTATTTCGGAAAATCGTTATTTCTTAAAACCTTGGCAACCCTTTTCAATGAAAGTGCTTTTCCACAGTCTGTACCTAGGGCGACTTGAAAAGGAAACAAACCATAGAGACAAAACTGAAAACTCCTTTATTTTGTCAAGTTTCAAAGAGCTACTACAATCCATGTTGGATTTGCAGTTCCAAATTCATCTTTTCATATAGGAGAGAACAGAGGGATCTTAAAAATGTAAACTGCTACTGTAAACGAACGCTTCAACCCAGAAGAACAAAATTTGGTGAGTCAAGTGGTAATTGTGTAAAAATCACTACCACCAAGTATCATCAAGATTGGGTGAAAAAATATTTGCTGGTATTTCGGAAACTCTTTATTTCTGGGAAGCTTGGAAACCCCCTCTCAATGAAATTGCTTTTCCACAGTCTGTGCCTAGGGCTACGTGAAGAGGAAACAAACCACAGAGACAAAACTGAGAACTCCTTTATTTTGTCAAGTTTCAAAGAGCTACTACAAACCATGTTGGATTTAGAGTTCCAAATTCATCTATCTATATAGGAGAGAACAGAGGGAACTTAAAAATATAAACTGCTACTGTAAACAAACGCTTCAACCTAGAAGAACAAAATTTGGTGAGTCAAGTGGGATTTGTGTACCAATCATTACCACCAAGTATCATCAAGATTGGTTCAAAAAATATTTGCTGGTATTTTGGAAACTCGTTATTTTTTAGAAGCTTGTCAACCCCTCTCAATGAAAGTGCTTTTCCACAGTCTGTGCCTAGGACTACTTGAAGAGGAAACAAACCACAGAGACAAAACTGAGAACTCCTTTACTTTGTCAAGTTTGAAAGTGCTATTACACACCATGTTCGATTTAGAGGTCCAAATTCATCTATTCATGTAGGAGAGAACAGAGTGAATCCTAATTATAAAAACTGCTACTGTAGACGAACGCGTCAACCCAGAAGAACAAAATTTGGTGAGCCAATTGGGATTTGTGTACTGATCATTACTACCAAGTATCATCAACATAGGGTTGAAAAATATTTGCTGGTATTTCGGAAACTCGTTATTTCTTAGAAGCTTGGCAACCCCTCTCAATGAAATTGCTGTTCCACAGTCTGTGCCTAGGGCTACTTGAAGAGGAAACAAACCGTAGAGACAAAACTGAGAACTCCTTTATTTTTTCAAGTTTCAAAGAGCTACTACAAACCATGTTGGATTTAGAGTTCCTAATTCATCTATCTATATAGGAGAGAACAGAGTGAAACCTAAAAATAAAAACTGCTACTGTAAACGAACGCTTCAACCTAGAAGAACAAAATTTGGTAAGCCAACTGGGATTTGTGTACTGATCATTACCACCAAGTATCATCAAGATTGGGTGAAAAAATATTTGCTGCTATTTAGGAAACTCGTTATTTCTTAAAACCTTGGCAACCCCTCTCAATGAAAGTGGTTTTCCACAGTCTGTGCCTAAGGCTGTTTGAAGAGGAAACAAACCATAGAGACAAAACTGAGAACTCCTTTATTTTGTCAAGTTTCAAAGAGCTACTACAAACCATGTTGGATTTAGAGTTCCAAATTCATCTATCTATATAGGAGAGAACAGAGTGAAACCTAAATATAAATACTGCCACTGTAAACGAACGCTTCAACCTAGAAGAACAAAATTTGGTGAGTCAACTGGGATTTGTGGACTTGTCATTACCACCACATATCATCAAGATTGGGTGAAAAAATATTTGCTGGTATTTCGGAAACTCGTTTTTTCTTAGAAGCTTGGCAACCCCTCTCAATGAAAGTGCTTTTCCACAGTCTGTGCCTAGGGCTACTTGAAGTGGAAACAAACCATAGTGACAAAACTGATAACTTCTTATTTTGTCAAGTTTCAAAGAGCTACTAAAAACCATGTTGTATTTAGAGTTCCAAATTCATCTATCTATATAGGAGAGAACAGAGTGATACCTAAAAATAAAAACTGCTACTGTAAACGAACGCTTCAACCTAGAAGAACAAAATTTGGTGAGCCAATGGGATTTGTGTACTTGTCATTACCACCACGTACAATCAACATTGGTTGAAAAAATACTTGCTGATATTTCAGAAACTCGTAATTTCTTGGAAGCTTGGCAACCCCTTTCAATGAAAGTGCTTTTCCACAGTCTCTGCTTAGGGCTACATGAAGCGGAAACAAATCATAGAGACAAAACTGAGAACTCTTTTATTTTGTCAACTTTCAAACAGCTACTACAAACCATGTTGGATTTAGACTTCCAAATTCATCTATGTATATAGGAGAGAAGAGAGGAAAACTAAAAATATAATTTGCTAGTGTAAACGAATGCTTCATCCTAGAAGAACAAAATTTGGTGAGTCCAGTGGGATTAGTGTAAAGATCATTACTACCAAGTATCATCAAGATTGGGTGAAAAATATTTGCTGGTATTTCGGAAAATCGTTATTTCTTAAAACCTTGGCAACCCTTTTCAATGAAAGTGCTTTTCCACAGTCTGTACCTAGGGCGACTTGAAAAGGAAACAAACCATAGAGACAAAACTGAAAACTCCTTTATTTTGTCAAGTTTCAAAGAGCTACTACAATCCATGTTGGATTTGCAGTTCCAAATTCATCTTTTCATATAGGAGAGAACAGAGGGATCTTAAAAATGTAAACTGCTACTGTAAACGAACGCTTCAACCCAGAAGAACAAAATTTGGTGAGTCAAGTGGTAATTGTGTAAAAATCACTACCACCAAGTATCATCAAGATTGGGTGAAAAAATATTTGCTGGTATTTCGGAAACTCTTTATTTCTGGGAAGCTTGGAAACCCCTCTCAATGAAATTGCTTTTCCACAGTCTGTGCCTAGGGCTACGTGAAGAGGAAACAAACCACAGAGACAAAACTGAGAACTCCTTTATTTTGTCAAGTTTCAAAGAGCTACTACAAACCATGTTGGATTTAGAGTTCCAAATTCATCTATCTATATAGGAGAGAACAGAGGGAACTTAAAAATATAAACTGCTACTGTAAACAAACGCTTCAACCTAGAAGAACAAAATTTGGTGAGTCAAGTGGGATTTGTGTACCAATCATTACCACCAAGTATCATCAAGATTGGTTCAAAAAATATTTGCTGGTATTTTGGAAACTCGTTATTTTTTAGAAGCTTGTCAACCCCTCTCAATGAAAGTGCTTTTCCACAGTCTGTGCCTAGGACTACTTGAAGAGGAAACAAACCACAGAGACAAAACTGAGAACTCCTTTACTTTGTCAAGTTTGAAAGTGCTATTACACACCATGTTCGATTTAGAGGTCCAAATTCATCTATTCATGTAGGAGAGAACAGAGTGAATCCTAATTATAAAAACTGCTACTGTAGACGAACGCGTCAACCCAGAAGAACAAAATTTGGTGAGCCAATTGGGATTTGTGTACTGATCATTACTACCAAGTATCATCAACATAGGGTTGAAAAATATTTGCTGGTATTTCGGAAACTCGTTATTTCTTAGAAGCTTGGCAACCCCTCTCAATGAAATTGCTGTTCCACAGTCTGTGCCTAGGGCTACTTGAAGAGGAAACAAACCGTAGAGACAAAACTGAGAACTCCTTTATTTTTTCAAGTTTCAAAGAGCTACTACAAACCATGTTGGATTTAGAGTTTCTAATTCATCTATCTATATAGGAGAGAACAGAGTGAAACCTAAAAATAAAAACTGCTACTGTAAACGAACGCTTCAACCTAGAAGAACAAAATTTGGTAAGCCAACTGGGATTTGTGTACTGATCATTACCACCAAGTATCATCAAGATTGGGTGAAAAAATATTTGCTGCTATTTAGGAAACTCGTTATTTCTTAAAACCTTGGCAACCCCTCTCAATGAAAGTGGTTTTCCACAGTCTGTGCCTAAGGCTGTTTGAAGAGGAAACAAACCATAGAGACAAAACTGAGAACTCCTTTATTTTGTCAAGTTTCAAAGAGCTACTACAAACCATGTTGGATTTAGAGTTCCAAATTCATCTATCTATATAGGAGAGAACAGAGTGAAACCTAAATATAAATACTGCCACTGTAAACGAACGCTTCAACCTAGAAGAACAAAATTTGGTGAGTCAACTGGGATTTGTGGACTTGTCATTACCACCACATATCATCAAGATTGGGTGAAAAAATATTTGCTGGTATTTCGGAAACTCGTTTTTTCTTAGAAGCTTGGCAACCCCTCTCAATGAAAGTGCTTTTCACAGTCTGTGCCTAGGGCTACTTGAAGTGGAAACAAACCATAGTGACAAAACTGATAACTTCTTATTTTGTCAAGTTTCAAAGAGCTACTAAAAACCATGTTGTATTTAGAGTTCCAAATTCATCTATCTATATAGGAGAGAACAGAGTGATACCTAAAAATAAAAACTGCTACTGTAAACGAACGCTTCAACCTAGAAGAACAAAATTTGGTGAGCCAATGGGATTTGTGTACTTGTCATTACCACCACGTACAATCAACATTGGTTGAAAAAATACTTGCTGATATTTCAGAAACTCGTAATTTCTTGGAAGCTTGGCAACCCCTTTCAATGAAAGTGCTTTTCCACAGTCTCTGCTTAGGGCTACATGAAGCGGAAACAAATCATAGAGACAAAACTGAGAACTCTTTTATTTTGTCAACTTTCAAACAGCTACTACAAACCATGTTGGATTTAGACTTCCAAATTCATCTATGTATATAGGAGAGAAGAGAGGAAAACTAAAAATATAATTTGCTAGTGTAAACGAATGCTTCATCCTAGAAGAACAAAATTTGGTGAGTCCAGTGGGATTAGTGTAAAGATCATTACTACCAAGTATCATCAAGATTGGGTGAAAAATATTTGCTGGTATTTCGGAAAATCGTTATTTCTTAAAACCTTGGCAACCCTTTTCAATGAAAGTGCTTTTCCACAGTCTGTACCTAGGGCGACTTGAAAAGGAAACAAACCATAGAGACAAAACTGAAAACTCCTTTATTTTGTCAAGTTTCAAAGAGCTACTACAATCCATGTTGGATTTGCAGTTCCAAATTCATCTTTTCATATAGGAGAGAACAGAGGGATCTTAAAAATGTAAACTGCTACTGTAAACGAACGCTTCAACCCAGAAGAACAAAATTTGGTGAGTCAAGTGGTAATTGTGTAAAAATCACTACCACCAAGTATCATCAAGATTGGGTGAAAAAATATTTGCTGGTATTTCGGAAACTCTTTATTTCTGGGAAGCTTGGAAACCCCTCTCAATGAAATTGCTTTTCCACAGTCTGTGCCTAGGGCTACGTGAAGAGGAAACAAACCACAGAGACAAAACTGAGAACTCCTTTATTTTGTCAAGTTTCAAAGAGCTACTACAAACCATGTTGGATTTAGAGTTCCAAATTCATCTATCAATATAGGAGAGAACAGAGTGAAACCTAAATATAAAAACTGCTACTGTAGACAAACGCGTCAACGTAGAGGAACAAAATTTGGTGAGCCAAGGGGGATTTGTGTATTGATCATTACCACCAAGTATCATCAACATTGGTGAAAAAATATTTGTTGGTATTTCGGAAACTCGTTATTTCTTAGAAGCTTGGCAACCCCTCTCAATGAAATTGCTTTTCCCCAGTCTGTGCCTAGGGCTATTGAAGAGGAAAGAAACCATAGAGAAAAAAATGAGAACTCCTTTATTTTGTCAAATTTCAAAAGTACTACAAACCATGTTGGATTTAGAGTTCCAAATTCATCTATCTATATAGGAGAGAACAGAGTGAAACCTAAAAATAAAAACTGCTACTGTAAATGAACGCTTCAACCTAGAAGAAGAAAATTTGGTGAGCCAAGTGGGATTTGTGTACCGATCATTACCACCAAGTATCATCAAGATTGGGTGAAAGAATATTTCCTGGTATTTCGGAAACTCGTTATTTCTTAGAAGCTTGGCAACCCCTATCAATGAAAGTGCTTTTCCACAGTCTGTGCCTAGGGCTACTTGAAGTGGAAACAAACCATAGAGACAAAACTGAGAACTCCTTCATTTTGTCAACTTTCAAAGAGCTACTACAAACCATGTTGGATTTAGAGTTAGAAATTCATCTATCTATATAGTTGAGAACAGAGTGATACCTAAAAATAACAACTGCTACTGTAATCGAACGCTTCAACCTAGAAGAACAAAATTTGGTGAGCCAATGGGATTTGTGTACTTGTCATTACCACCACGTATCATCAAGATTGGGTGAAAAAATATTTGCTGGACTTAGAAAAAACGTAATTTCTTGGAAGCTTGGCAACCCGTCTCAATGTAAGAGCTTTTCCACAGTCTCTGCTTAGGGCTAGCTGAAGTGGAAACAAACCATGGAGACAAAACTGAGAACTCCTTTATTTTGTCAAGTTTCAAAGAGCTACTACAAACCTGGTGCATTTAGAGTTCCAAATTCATCCCTCTATATAGGAGAGAAGAGACTGAAACCTAAATACAAAAACTGCTACTGTAGACGAACGCTTCAACCTAGAAGAACAAAATTTGGTGAGCCAAGTGGGATTTGTGTACTGATCATTACCACCAAGTATCATCAACATTGGCTGAAAAAATATTTGCTGGTATTTCAAAAGCTCGTTATTTCTTAGAAGCTTGGCAACCCCACTCAATGAAAGTGCTTTACCACCGTCTGGGCTTAGGGCTACTTGAAGATGAACAAACCATAGAGACAAAAATGAGAACTCCTTTATTTTGGCAAGTTTCAAAGAGCTACTACAAACCATGTTGGAATTAGAGTTCCAAATTCAGCTATCTATATAGGAGAGAAGAGAGTGAAACCTAAATATAAATACTGCCACTGTAAACGAACGCTTCAACCTAGAAGAACAAAATTTGGTGAGTCAAGTGGGATTTGTGGACTTGTCATTACCACCACATATCATCAAGATTGGGTGAAAAAATAGTTGCTGGTATTTCGGAAACTCGTTTTTTCTTAGAAGCTTGGCAACCCCTCTCAATGAAAGTGCTTTTCCACAGTCTGTGCCTAGGGCTACTTGAAGTGAAAACAAACCATAGTGACAAAACTGAGAACTTCTTTATTTTGTCAAGTTTCAAAGAGCTACTGAAAACCATGTTGTATTTAGAGTTCCAAATTCATCTATCTATATAGGAGAGAACAGAGTGATACCTAAAAATAAAAACTGGTACTGTAAACGAACGCTTCAACCTAGAAGAAGAAAATTTGGTGAGCCAAGTGGGATTTGTGGACTTGTCATTACCACCACGTATCATCAAGATTGGGTGAAAAAATATTGCTGGACTTAGGAAAAACGTAATTTCTTGGATGCTTGGCAACCCCTCTCAATGTAAGAGCTTTTCCACAGTCTCTGCTTAGGGCTAGCTGAAGTGGAAACAAACCATGGAGACAAAACTGAGAACTCCTTTATGTTGTCAAGTTTCAAAGAGCTACTACAAACCATGGTGCATTTAGAGTTCCGAATTCATCCCTCTATATAGGAGAGAACAGACTGAAACCTAAATACAAAAACTGCTACTGCAGACGAACGCTTCAACCTAGAAGAACAAAATTTGGTGAGCCAAGTGGTATTTGTGTACTGATCATTACCACCAAGTATCATCAAGATTGGGTGAAAAAATATTTCCTGGTACTTCGGAAACTCGTTATTTCTTAGAAGCTTGGCAACCCCTCTCAATGAAAGTGCTTTACCACCGTCTGTGCTTAGGGCTACTTGAAGATGAAACAAACCATAGAGACAAAATTGAGAACTCCTTTATATGTCAAGTTTCAAAGAGCTACTACAAACCATGTTGGATTTAGAGTTCCAAATTCATCTATCTATATACGAGAGAACAGAGTGAAACCCAAACATGAAAACTGCTACTATAGACGAACGCTTCAACCTAGAAGAACAAAATTTGGTGAGCCAAGTGGGATTTTTGTACTGATCATTACCACCAAATATCATCAACATTGGCTGAAAAAATATTTGCTGGTATTTCAAAAGCTCGTTATTTCTTAGAAGCTTGGCAACCCCACTCAATGAAAGTGCTTTTCCACCGTCTGTGCTTAGGGCTACTTGAAGATGAAACAAACCATAGAGACAAAACTGAGAACTCCTTTATTTTGGCAAGTTTCAAAGAGCTACTACAAACCATGTTGGATTTAGAGTTCCAAATTCATCTATCTATATAGGAGAGAAGAGAGTGAAACCTAAATATAAATACTGCCACTGTAAAGGAACGCTTCAACCTAGAAGAACAAAATTTGGTGAGTCAAGTGGGATTTGTGGACTTGTCATTACCACCACATATCATCAAGATTGGGTGAAAAAATATTTGCTGGTATTTCGGAAACTCGTTTTTTCTTAGAAGCTTGGCAACCCCTCTCAATGAAAGTGCTTTTCCACAGTCTGTGCCCAGGGCTACTTGAAGTGGAAACAAACCATAGTGACAAAACTGAGAACTTCTTTATTTTGTCAAGTTTCAAAGAGCTACTAAAAACCATGTTGTATTTAGAGTTCCAAATTCATCTATCTATATAGGAGAGAACAGAGTGAAACCTAAATATAAAAACTGCTACTGTAGACGAACGCTAAACCTAGAAGAACAAAATTTGGTGAGCCAAGTGGGATTTGTGTACTGATCATTAAGACCAAGTATCATCAAAATTGGGTGAAAAAATATTTGCTGGTATTTCAAAAATTGTTATCTCTTAGAAGCTTGGCAACCCCTCTCAATGAAAGTGCTTTTCCTACACTCTGTGCCTAGGGCTACTTGAAGATGAGACAAACCATAGAGACAAAACTGAGAACTCCTTTATTTTGTCAAGTTTCAAAGAGCTACTACAAACCATGTTGGATTTAGAGTTCCAAATTCATCTAACTATATAGGAGAGAACATAGAGAAACCTAATTATAAAAACTGCTACTGTAGACGAATGCTTCAACCTAGAAGAACACAATTTAGTGAGCCAAGTGGGATTTGTGTACTGATCATTACTACCAAGTATCATCAAGATTGGGTGAAAAATATTTGCTGGTATTTCGGAAACTCGTTCTTTCTTAGAAGCTTGGCAACCCCTCTTAATGAAAGTGCTTTTCCACAGTCTGTGCCCAGGTCTACTTGAAGAGGAAACAAACCGTAGAGACAAAACTGAGAACTCCTTTCTTTTGTGAAGTTTCAAAGAGCTACTACAAACCATGTTGGATTTAGTGTTCCTAATTCATCTATCTATATAGGAGAGAACAGAGTGAACCTAAAAATAAAAACTGATACTGTAAACGAACGCTTCAACCTAGAAGAAGAAAATTTGGTTATCCAAGTGGGATTTGTGGACTTGTCATTACCACCACGTATCATCAAGATTGGGTGAAAAAATATTTGCTGGACTTAGAAAAAACGTAATTTCTTGGAAGCTTGGCAACCCCTCTCAATGTAAGAGCTTTTCCACAGTCTCTGCTTAGGGCTAGCTGAAGTGGAAACAAACCATGGAGAAAAAACTGAGAACTCCTTTATTTTGTCAAGTTTCAAAGAGCTACTACAAACCTGGTGCATTTAGAGTTCCAAATTCATCCCTCTATATAGGAGAGAACAGACTGAAACCTAAATACAAAAACTGCTACTGTAGACGAACGCTTCAACCTAGAAGAACAAAATTTGGTGAGCCAAGTGGGATTTGTGTACTGATCATTACCACCAAGTATCATCAAGATTGGGTGAAAAAATATTTCCTGGTACTTCGGAAACTCGTTATTTCTTAGAAGCTTGGCAACCCCTCTCAATGAAAGTGCTTTACCACCGTCTGTGCTTAGGGCTACTTGAAGATGAAACAAACCATAGAGACAAAACTGAGAACTCCTTTATTTTGGCAAGTTTCAAAGAGCTACTACAAACCATGTTGGATTTAGAGTTCCAAATTCATCTATCTATATACGAGAGAACAGAGTGAAACCTAAACATAAAAACTGCTACTGTAGACGAACGCTTCAACCTAGAAGAACAAAATTTGGTGAGCCAAGTGGGATTTTTGTACTGATCATTACCACCAAGTATCATCAACATTGGCTGAAAAAATATTTGCTGGTATTTCAAAAGCTCGTTATTTCTTAGAAGCTTGGCAACCCCACTCAATGAAAGTGCTTTTCCACCGTCTGTGCTTAGGGCTACTTGAAGATGAAACAAACCATAGAGACAAAACTGAGAACTCCTTTATTTTGGCAAGTTTCAAAGAGCTACTACAAACCATGTTGGAATTAGAGTTCCAAATTCAGCTATCTATATAGGAGAGAACAGAGTGAAACCTAAATATAAATACTGCCACTGTAAACGAACGCTTCAACCTAGAAGAACAAAATTTGGTGAGTCAAGTGGGATTTGTGGACTTGTCATTACCACCACATATCATCAAGATTGGGTGAAAAAATATTTGCTGGTATTTCGGAAACTCGTTTTTTCTTAGAAGCTTGGCAACCCCTCTCAATGAAAGTGCTTTTCCACAGTCTGTGCCTAGGGCTACTTGAAGTGAAAACAAACCATAGTGACAAAACTGAGAACTTCTTTATTTTGTCAAGTTTCAAAGAGCTACTGAAAACCATGTTGTATTTAGAGTTCCAAATTCATCTATCTATATAGGAGAGAACAGAGTGATACCTAAAAATAAAAACTGCTACTGTAAACGAACGCTTCAACCTAGAAGAAGAAAATTTGGTGAGCCAAGTGGGATTTGTGGACTTGTCATTACCACCACGTATCATCAAGATTGGGTGAAAAAATATTTGCTGGACTTAGGAAAAACGTAATTTCTTGGATGCTTGGCAACCCCTCTCAATGTAAGAGCTTTTCCACAGTCTCTGCTTAGGGCTAGCTGAAGTGGAAACAAACCATGGAGACAAAACTGAGAACTCCTTTATGTTGTCAAGTTTCAAAGAGCTACTACAAACCATGGTGCATTTAGAGTTCCGATTCATCCCTCTATATAGGAGAGAACAGACTGAAACCTAAATACAAAAACTGCTACTGCAGACGAACGCTTCAACCTAGAAGAACAAAATTTGGTGAGCCAAGTGGTATTTGTGTACTGATCATTACCACCAAGTATCATCAAGATTGGGTGAAAAAATATTTCCTGGTACTTCGGAAACTCGTTATTTCTTAGAAGCTTGGCAACCCCTCTCAATGAAAGTGCTTTACCACCGTCTGTGCTTAGGGCTACTTGAAGATGAAACAAACCATAGAGACAAAATTGAGAACTCCTTTATATTGTCAAGTTTCAAAGAGCTACTACAAACCATGTTGGATTTAGAGTTCCAAATTCATCTATCTATATACGAGAGAACAGAGTGAAACCCAAACATGAAAACTGCTACTATAGACGAACGCTTCAACCTAGAAGAACAAAATTTGGTGAGCCAAGTGGGATTTTTGTACTGATCATTACCACCAAGTATCATCAACATTGGCTGAAAAAATATTTGCTGGTATTTCAAAAGCTCGTTATTTCTTAGAAGCTTGGCAACCCCACTCAATGAAAGTGGCTTTTCCACCGTCTGTGCTTAGGGGCTACTTGAAGATGAAACAAACCATAGAGACAAAACTGAGAACTCCTTTATTTTGGCAAGTTTCAAAGAGCTACTACAAACCATGTTGGATTTAGAGTTCCAAATTCATCTATCTATATAGGAGAGAAGAGAGTGAAACCTAAATATAAATACTGCCACTGTAAAGGAACGCTTCAACCTAGAAGAACAAAATTTGGTGAGTCAAGTGGGATTTGTGGACTTGTCATTACCACCACATATCATCAAGATTGGGTGAAAAAATATTTGCTGGTATTTCGGAAACTCGTTTTTTCTTAGAAGCTTGGCAACCCCTCTCAATGAAAGTGCTTTTCCACAGTCTGTGCCTAGGGCTACTTGAAGTGGAAACAAACCATAGTGACAAAACTGAGAACTTCTTTATTTTGTGAAGTTTCAAAGAGCTACTAAAAACCATGTTGTATTTAGAGTTCCAAATTCATCTATCTATATAGGAGAGAACAGAGTGATACCTAAAAATAAAAACTGCTACTGTAAACGAACGCTTCAACCTAGAAGAACAAAATTTGGTGAGCCAATGGGATTTGTGTACTTGTCATTACCACCACGTACAATCAACATTGGTTGAAAAAATACTTGCTGGTATTTCGGAAACTAGGAATTTCTTGGAAGCTTGGCAACCCCTTTCAATGAAAGTGCTTTTCCACAGTCAGTGCCTAGGGCTACTTGAAGAGGAAACAATCCATAGAGACAAAACTGAGAACTCCTTTATTTTGTCATGTTTCAAAGAGCTACTACAAACCATGTTGGATTTAGAGTTCCAAATTCATCTATCTATATAGCAGAGAACAGAGTGAAACCTAAATATAAAAACTGCTACTGTAGACGAACGCTTCAACCTAGAAGAACAAAATTTGGTGAGTCAAGTGGGATTTGTGTACCGATCATTACCACCAAGTATCATCAAGATTGGGTGAAAAAATATTTGCTGGTATTTTGGAAACTCGTAATTTCTTGGAAGCTTGGCAACCCCTCTCAATGAAAGTGCTTTTCCACAGTCAGTGCCTAGGGCTACTTGAAGAGGAAATCATCCATAGAGACAAAACTAAGAACTTGTTTATTTTTCAAGTTTCAAAGAGCTACTACAAACCATGTTGGATTTAGAATTCCAAATTCATCTATCTATATAGGAGAGAACAGAGTGAAACCTAAAATTAAAAACTGCTAGTGAAAACGAACGCATCAAACTAATAGAACAAAATTTGGTGAGTCAAGTGGGATTTGTGTACCGATCATTACCACCAAGTATCATCAAGATTGGGTGAAAATATATTTGCTGGTATTTCAGAAACACGTTATTTCTTAGAAGCTTGGCGACCCCTCTCAATGAAAGTTCTTTTCCACAGTCTTTGCCAGGGCTACTTGAAGAGCAAACAACCTTAGAGACAAAACTGAGAACTCCTTTATGTTGTCAAGTTTCAAAGAGCTACTACAAACCATGTTGGATTTTGAGTTCCAAATTCATCTATCTATATAGGAGAGAACAGATAGAATCCTAAAATTAAAAACTGCTACTGAAAACGAACGCATCAACCTAGAAGAACAAAATTTGGTGAGTCAAGTGGGATTTGTTTACCGATCATTACCACCAAGTATCATCAAGTGTGGGTGAAAAAATATTTGCTGGTTTCGGAAACTCGTAATTTCTTCGAAGCTTGGCAACCCCTCTCAATGAAAGTGCTTTTCCACCATCTGTGCCCACGGCTACTGGAAGAGCAAACAAACCATAGAGACAAAACTGAGAACTCTTTTATTTTCTCAAGTTTCAAAGAGGTTACTACAAATCATGTTGGATTTAGAGTCCAAATTCATCTATCTATATAGCAGAGAACAGAGTGAAACCTAAATATAAAAACTGTTCTAGTAGACGAATGCTTCAACTTAGAAGAAAAAAATTTGAAGAGCCAAGTGGGATTTATGTACTCATCATTATCACCAAGTATCATCAACATTGGGTGAAAATATATTTGCTGGTATTTCAGAAACTCGATATTTCTTAGAAGCTTGGTAACCCCTCTCAATGAAAGTGCTTTTCCACACTCTATGCTTAGGGCTACTTGAAGTGGAAACAAACCATAGAGACAAATCTGAGAACTCCTTAATTTTGTCTAGTTTCAAAGAGCTACTACAAACCATGTTTTATTTAGAGTTCCAAATTCATCTATCTATATAGCAGAGAATAGAGTGAAACCTCAATATAAAAACTGCTACTGGAGATGAACGCTTCAACCTAGAAGAAGAAAACTTGGTGAGCCAAGTGGGATTTGTGTACCGATCATTCCACCAAGTATCATCAAGATTGTATGAAAAAATATTTGCTGGTATTTCGGAAACTCGTAATTTCTTGGAAGCTTGGCAAACACTTTCAATGAAAGTGCTTTTCCACCGTCTGTGCCTAAGGCTATTTGAAGAGGAAACAAACCATAGAGACAAAACTGAGAACTCCTTTTTTTTGTCAAGTTTCAAAGAGCTACTAGAATCCATGTTTGATTTAGAGTTCCAAATTCATCTATCTATATAGGAGAGAACAGAGTGAAACCTAAAATAAAAACTGCTACTGTAAACGAACTCATCAACCTAGAAGAACAAAATTTTGTGAGCCAAGTGAGAATTGTGGACTTGTCATTACCACCACGCATCATCAAGATTGGGTGAAAAAATATTTGCTTGTATTTCGGAAACTCGTATTTTCTTGGAAGCTTGGCAACCCCTCTCAATGAAAGTGCTTTTCTACCGTCTGTGCCTAAGGCTACTTGAAGAGGAAACAAATCATAGAGACAAAACTGAGAACTCCTTTATTTTGTCAAGTTTCAAAGAGCTACTACAAACTATGTTGGATTTAGAGTTCAAAATTCTTCTATCTATATAGCAGAGAACAGAGTGAAACCTAAATATAAAAACTGCTACTGTAGACGAACGCTTCAACCTAGAAGAACAAAATTTGGTGAGCCAAGTGGGATTTGTGTACCGATCATTACCACCAAGTATCATCAAGATTGGGTGAAAAAATATTTGCTGGTATTTCGGAAACTCGTAATTTTTTGGAAGCTTGGCAACCCCTCTCAATGAAAGTGCTTTTCCACAGTCTCTGCTTAGGGCTACTTGAAGCGGAAACAAAACATAGAGACAAAACTAAGAACTCCTTTATTTTGTCAAGTTTCAAAGAGCTACTGCAAACGATGTTGGATTTAGAGTTCCAATTCATCTATCTATATAGAGAGAAGAGAGGGAAACCTAAATATAAAAACTGCTACAGTAGACGAACGCTTCTACCTAGAAGAACAAAATTTGGTGACCCAATTGGGATTTGTGTACTGATCATTACCACCGATTACCATCAACATTGGGTGAAAAAATATTTGCTTGTATTTCGGAAACTCGTTATTTCTTGGAAGGTTGGCAAACCCTCTCAATGAAAGTGCTTTTCCACGATCTGTGCCTAGGGTACTTGAAGAGGAAACAAACCATAGAGACAAAACTGAGAACTCCTTTATTTTCTCAAGTTTCAAAGAGCTACTACAAACCATGTTGGATTTAGAGTTCCAAATTCATCTATCTATATAGCAGAGAATAGAGTGAAACCTCAATATAAAAACTGCTACTGGAGACGAACGCTTCAACCTAGAAGAAGAAAATTTGGTGAGCCAATTGGGATTTGTGTACCGATCATTACCATCAAGTATCATCAAGATTGTGTGTAAAAATTTTTGCTGGTATTTTGGAAACTCGTAATATCTTGGTAGCTTGGCAACCCCTCTCAATGAAAGTTCTTTTCCACAGTCTCTGCTTAGAGCTACTTGAAGCGGAAACAAATCATAGAGACAAAACTGAGAACTCCTTTATTTTGTCAAGTTTCAAAGAGCTACTACAAACGATATTGGATTTAGAGTTCCAAATTCATCTGTCTATATAGGAGAGATCAGAGTGAAACCTAAATATAAAAACTGCTACTGTAAACAAACGCTTCAACCTAGAAAAACAAAATTTGGTGAGCCAAGTGGGATTTGTGTACTGATTATTACCACCAAGTATCATCGACATTGGGTGAAAAAATATTTGCTGGTATTTCGGAAACTCGTTATTTCTTAGAAGCTTGGCAACCCCTCTCAATGAAAGTGCTTTTCCACAGTCTGTGCCTAGGACTACTTGAACAGGAAACAAAACATAGAGACAAAACTGAGAACTACTTTATTTTGTCAAGTTTCAAAGAGCTACTGCAAACCATGTTGGATTTAGAGTTCCAAATTCATCTATCTATATTGGAGAGAACAGAGTGAAACCTAAATATAAAAATTGCTACTGTAGTCGAACGCTTCAAACTAGAAGAACAAACTTTGGTGAGCCAAGTGAGATTTGTGTACTGATCATCACCACCAAGTATCATCAAGATTGGATGAGAAAATATTGGCTGGTATTTCAGAAACTCGTTATTTCTTAGAAGCTTGGCAACCCCTCTCAATGAATGTGCTTTTCCACAGTCTGTGCCTAGGGCCATTGAAGAGGAAACAAACCATAGAGACAAAAGTGAGAACTCCTTTCTTATGTCAAGTTTCAAAGAGCTTCTACAAACCATGTTGGATTTAGAATTCCAAATTCATTTATCCATATAGGAGAGACAGCGTGAAACCTAAATATAAAAACTGCTACTGTAGACGAGTGCTTCAACCTAGAAGAACAAAATTTGGTGAGCCAAGTGGGATTTGTGCAGTGATCATCACCACCAAGTATCATCAAGTTTGGTTGAAAAAATATTTGCTGGTATTTCGGAAACTCGTTATTTCTTAGAAGCTTGGCAACCACACTCAATGAAAGTGCTTTTCCACAGTCAGTGCCTAGGGCTACTTGAAGAGGAAACAATCCATAGAGACAAAACTGAGAACTCCTTTATTTTGTCATGTTTCAAAGAGCTACTACAAACCACGTTGGATTTAGAGTTCCAAATTCATCTATCTATATAGCAGAGAACAGAGTGAAACCTAAATATAAAAACTGCTACTGTAGACGAAAGCTTCAACCTAGAAGAACAAAATTTGGTGAGCCAAGTGGGATTTGTGTACTGATAATTACCACCAAGTATCATCAACATTGGGTGAAAAAAATTGGCTGGTATTTCGGAAACTCGTTATTTCTTAGAAGCTTGGCAACCCCTCTCAATGAAAGTGCTTTTCCACTGTCGGTGCCTAGGGCTCATTGAAGAGGAAACAAACCACAGAGACAAAACTGAGAACTCCTTTCTTTTGTCAAGTTTCAAAGAGAAACTACAAAGCATGTTGGATTTAGAGTTCCAAATTCATCTATCTATATAGCAGAGAACAAAGTGAAACCTAAATATAAAAACTGCTACTGTAGATGAACGCTTGAAACCAGAAAAACAAAATTTGGTGAGCCAAGGTGGATTAGTGTACTGGTAATTACCACCATGTATCATCAAGATTGGGTGAAAAAATATTTGCTGGTATTTTGGAAACTCGTAATTTCTTGGAAGCTTCGCAACCCCTTTCAATGAAAGTGCTTTTCCACAGTCTGTGACTAGGGCTACTTGAAGAGGAAACAAACCATAGAGACAAAACTGAGAACTCCTTTATTTTGTCAAGTTTCAAAGAGCTGCTACAAACCATATTGGATTTAGAGTTCCAAATTCATGTATCTACATAGCAGAGAACAGAGTGAAACCTAAATATAAATACTGCTACTTTAGACGAACGCTTCAACCTAGAAGAACAAAATTTGGTGAGCCAAGTGGTATTTGTGTACCGATCATTACCACCACGTATCATCAACATTGGGTGAAAAATAATTTGCTGGTATTTTGGAAACTCGTAATTTCTTGGAAGCTTGGCAACCCCTTTCAATGAAAGTGCTTTCCACAGTCTCTGCTTAGGGCTACATGAAGCGGAAACAAATCATAGAGACAAAACTGAGAACTCCTTTACTTTGTCAAGTTTCAAAGAGCTACTACAAACCATATTGGATTTAGAGTTCTAAATTCATCTGTCTATATAGCAGAGAACAGAGTGAAACCTAAATAAAAAAACTGCTACTGTAGACGAATGCTTCAACCTAGAAGAAAAAAATTTGGTGAGCCAAGTGGGATTTGTGTACCGATCATTACCACCAAGTATCATCAAGATTGGGTGAAAAAATATTTGCTGGTATTTCGGAAACTCGTAATTTCTTGGAAGCTTCTCAACCCCTCTCAATGAAAGTGCTTTTCCACAGTCTATGCTTACGGCTACTTGAAGCGGAAACAAATCATAGAGACAAAAATGAGAACTCCTTTATTTTGTCAAGTTTCAACGAGCTACTACAATCCATATTGGATTTAGAGTTCCAAATTCATCTGTCTTATATAGGAGAGAACAGAGTGAAAACTAAATATAAAAACTGCTACTGTAGACGAACGCTTCAACCTAGAGAAAAAATTTGGTGAGCCAAGTGGGATTTCTGTACCGATCATCACCACCAAGTATCATCAAGATTGGGTGAAAAAATATTTGCTGGTATTTCGGAAACTCGTTATTTCTAAGAAGCTTGGCAACCCCTCTCAATGAAACTGCTTTTCCACAGTCATTGCCTAGGGCTACTTGAAGAGGAAACAATCCTTAGAGAAAAATCTGAGAACTCTTTTATTTTGTCAAGTTTCAAAGAGCTACTACAAACCATGTTGGATTTAGAGTTCCAAATTCATCTATCTATATAGCAGAGAACACAGTGAAACCTAAATATAAAAACTGCTACTGTAGACGATGCTTCAACCTAGAAGAACAAAATTTGGTGAGACAAGTGGGATTTGTGTACCGATCATCACCACCAAGTATCATCAACATTGGGTGAAAAAATATTTGCTGGTATTTCGGGAAACATGTTATTTCTTCATAAAGCTTGGCAACCCCTCTCAATGAAAGTGCTTTTCCACCATTGGTGCCTAGGGCTACTTGAAGAGGAAACAAACCATAGAGACAAAACTGAGATCTCCTTTATTTTGTCAAGTTTCAAAGAGCTGCTACAAACCATGTTGGATTTAGAGTTCCAAATTCATCTATCTATATAGCATAGAACAGAGTAAAACCTAAAATTAAAAACTGCTACTGTAGACGAATGCTTCAACCTAGAAGAACAAAATTTGGTGAGCCAAGTGGGATTTGTGTACTTGTCCTTACCACCAAGTATCATCAAGATTGGGTGAAAAAATATTTGCTGGTATTTCGGAAACTCGTTATTTCTTGGAAGCTTGGCAACCCCTTTCATTGAAAAGTGTTTTTTCACAGTCTCTGCTTAGGGCTACATGAAGCAGAAAAAAATCATAGAGAAAAAACTGAGAACTCCTTTACTTTGTCAAGTTTCAAAGACCTACTACTAACCATGTTGGATTTAGAGTTTCAAATTCATCTGTCTATATAGGAGAGAACAGAGGGAAACCTAAATATAAAAACTGTTAACAGTAGACGAACTCTTCAACCCAGAAGAACAAAATTTGGTGAGCCAAGTGGGATTTGTTTACCGATCATCACCAACAAGTATCATCAAGTTTGGTTCAAAAAATGTTTGCTGGTATTTCGGAAACTCGTTATTTCTTAGACGCTTGGAAACCGCTCTCAATGAAAGTGATTTTCCACAGTCTGTGCCTAGGGCTACTTGAAGAGGAAACAAAACCGAAGACAAAACTGAGAACACTTTTATTTTGTCAAGTTTTAAATAGGTACTACGAACCATGTTGGATATAGAGTTCCAAATTCATCTATCTATATAGCAGAGAACAGAGTGAAACCTAAATATAAAAACTGCTACTGTAGACGAACGCTTCAACCTAGAAGAACAAAATTTGGTGAGCCAAGTGGGATTTGTGTACTGATCATTACCACCAAGTATCATCAACATGGGTGAAAAAATATTTGCTGGTATTTCGGAAACTCGTAATTTCTTGGAAGCTTTGCAACCCCTTTCAATGAAATTGCTTTTTCCACAGTCTGTGACTAGGGCTACTTGAAGAGGAAACAAACCATAGAGACAAAACTGAGAACTCCTTTATTTTGTCAAGATTCAAAGAGCTGCTACAAACCATGTTGCATTTAGAGTTCCAAATTCATCTATCTACATAGCAGAGAACAGAGTGAAACCTAAATATAAATACTGCTACTTTAGACGAACGCTTCAACCTAAAAGAAAAAAATTTTGTGAGCCAAGTGGTATTTGTGTACCGATCATTACCACCAAGTATCATCAAGATTGGGTGAAAAAATATTTGCTGGTATTTCGGAAACTCGTAATTTCTTGGAAGCTTGGCAACCCCTCTCAATGAAAGTGCTTTTCCACAGTCTGTGCTTACGGCTACTTGAAGCGGAAACAAATCATAGAGACAAAAATGAGAACTCCTTTATTTTGTCAAGTTTCAAAGAGCTACTACAATCCATATTGGATTTAGAGTTCCAAACTCATCTGTCTATATAGGAGAGAACAGAGTGAAAACTAAATATAAAAACTGCTACTGTAGACGAAAGCTTCAACCTAGAAGAACAAGATTTGGTGAGCCAAGTGGGATTTGTGTACCGATCATTACCACCGAGTATCACCAAGATTGGGTTAAAAAATATTTGCTGGTAATTCGGAAACTCGTAATTTCTTGGAAGCTTGGCAACCCCTCTCAATGAAAGTGCTTTTCCCGAGTCTCTCCTTAGGGCTACTTGAAGCAGAAACAAATCATAGAGACAAAACTGAGAACTCCTTTATTTTGTCAAGTGTCAAAGAGCTACTACTAACCATGATTGATTTAGAGTTTCAAATTCATCTATCTATATAGGAGAGAACAGAGGGAAACCTAAATATAAAAACTGCTACAGTAGACGAACTCTTCAACCCAGAAGAACAAAATTTGGTGAGCCAAGTGGGATTTTTTTACCGATCATCACCAACAAGTATCATCAAGTTTGGTTGAAAAAGTATTTGCTGGTATTTCGGAAACTCGTTATTTCTTAGAAGCTTGGAAACCGCTCTCAATGAAAGTGCTTTTCCACAGTCTGTGGCTAGGGCTACTTGAAGAGGAAACAAACCACGGAGACAAAACTGAGAACACTTTTATTTTGTCAAGGTTTAAATAGGTACTAGGAACCATGTAGGATTTAGGGTTAAAATTCATTTATCTATTTAGGAGAGAACAGAGTGAAACCTAAATATAAATACTGCTACTATAAACGAACGCTTCAACCTAGAAGAACAAAATTTGGTGAGCCAAGTGGGATTTGTGTCCGATCGTCACCACCAAGTATCATCAAGATTGGGTGAAAAAATATTTGCTGGTATTTCGGAAACTCGTTATTTCTTAGAAGCTTGGCAACCACACTCAATGAAAGTGCTTTTCCACAGTCAGTGCCTAGGGCTACTTGGAGAGGAAACAATCCATAGAGACAAAACTGAGAACTCTTTTATTTTGTCATGTTTCAAAGAGCTACTACAAACCATGTTGGATTTAGAGTTCCAAATTCATCTATCTATATAGCAGAGAACAGAGTGAAACCTAAATATAAAAACTGCTACTGTAGACGAACGCTTCAACCTAGAAGAACAAAATTTGGTGAGCCAAGTGGGATTTGTGTACTGATCATTACCACCAAGTATCATCAACATTGGGTGAAAAATATTTGCTGGTATTTCGGAAACTCGTTATTTCTTAGAAGCTTGGCAACCCCTCTGAATGAAAGTGCTTTTCCACCGTCGGTGCATAGGGCTCATTGAAGAGGAAACAAACCATAGAGACAAAACTGAGAACTCCTCTCTTTTGTCAAGTTTCAAAGAGCAACTACAAATCATGTTGGATTTAGAGATATAAATTCATCTATCTATATAGCAGAGAACAAAGTGAAACCTAAATATAAAAACTGCTACTGTAGATGAACGCTTGAAACCAGTAGAACAAAATTTGGTGAGCCAAGGTGGATTAGTGTACTGGTAATTACCACCAAGTATCATCAAGATTGGGTGAAAAAATATTTGCTGGTATTTTGGAAACTCGTAATTTCTTGGAAGCTTGGCAACCCCTTTCAATGAAAGTGCTTTTCCACAGTCTGTGACTAGGGCTACTTGAAGAGGAAACAAACCATAGAGACAAAACTGAGAACTCCTTTATTTTGTCAAGTTTCAAAGAGCTGCTACAAACCATGTTGGATTTAGAGTTCCAAATTCATCTATCTACATAGCAGAGAACAGAGTGAAACCTAAATATAAATACTGCTACTTTAGACGAACGCTTCAACCTAGAAGAACAAAATTTGGTGAGCCAAGTGGTATTTGTGTACCGATCATTACCACCACGTATCATCAACATTGGGTGAAAAAATATTTGCTGGTATTTCAGAAACTCGTAATTTCTTGGAAGCTTGGCAACCCCTTTCAATGAAAGTGCTTTTCCACAGTCTCTGCTTAGGGCTACATGAAGCGGAAACAAATCATAGATACAAAATTGAGAACTCCTTTACTTTGTCAAGTTTCAAAGAGCTACTACAAACCATATTGGAATAGAGTTCCAAATTCATCTGTCTATATAGCAGAGAACAGAGTGAAACCTAAATAAAAAAACTGCTACTGTAGACGAATGCTTCAACCTAGAAGAAAAAAATTTGGTGAGCCAAGTGGGATTTGTGTACCGATAATTACCAGCAAGTATCATCAAGATTGGGTGAAAAAATATTTGCTGGTATTTCGGAAACTCGTAATTTCTTGGAAGCTTGGCAACCCCTCTCAATGAAAGTGCTTTTCCACAGTCTGTGGCTAGGGCTACATGAAGAGGAAACAAACCACGGAGACAAAACTGAGAACACTTTTATTTTGTCAAGTTTTAAATAGGTACTACGAACCATGTTGGATTTAGAGTTCCAAATTCATCTATCTATTTAGGAGAGAACAGAGTGAAACCTAAATATAAATACTGCTACTATAAACGAACGCTTCAACCTAGAAGAACAAAATTTGGTGAGCCAAGTGGGATTTGTGTACCGATCGTCACCACCAAGTATCATCAAGATTGGGTGAAAAAATATTTGCTGGTATTTCGGAAACTCGTTATTTCTTAGAAGCTTGGCAACCACACTCAATGAAAGTGCTTTTCCACAGTCAGTGCCTAGGGCTACTTGGAGAGGAAACAATCCATAGAGACAAAACTGAGAACTCTTTTATTTTGTCATGTTTCAAAGAGCTACTACAAACCATGTTGGATTTAGAGTTCCAAATTCATCTATCTATATAGCAGAGAACAGAGTGAAACCTAAATATAAAAACTGCTACTGTAGACGAACGCTTCAACCTAGAAGAACAAAATTTGGTGAGCCAAGTGGGATTTGTGTACTGATCATTACCACCAAGTATCATCAACATTGGGTGAAAAATATTTGCTGGTATTTCGGAAACTCGTAATTTCTTGGAAGCTTGGCAACCCCTTTCAATGAAAGTGCTTTTCCACAGTCTCTGCTTAGGGCTACATGAAGCGGAAACAAATCATAGAGACAAAACTGAGAACTCCTTTACTTTGACAAGTTTCAATGAGCTACTACAAACCATATTGGAATAGAGTTCCAAATTCATCTGTCTATATAGCAGAGAACAGAGTGAAACCTAAATAAAAAAACTGCTACTGTAGACGAATGCTTCAACCTAGAAGAAAAAAATTTGGTGAGCCAAGTGGGATTTGTGTACCGATCATTACCAGCAAGTATCATCAAGATTGGGTGAAAAAATATTTGCTGGTATTTCGGAAACTCGTTATTTCTTAGAAGCTTGGCAACCCCTCTCAATGAAAGTGGATTTTCCACAGCCTCTGCTTAGGGCTACTTGAAGCGGAAACAAATCATAGAGACAAAACTGAGAACTCCTTTATTTTGTCAAGTTTCAAAGAGCTACTACAATCCATATTGGATTTAGAGTTCCAAATTCATCTGTCTATATAGGAGAGAACAGAGTGAAAACTAAATATAAAAACTGCTACTGTAGACGAACGCTTCAACCTAGAAGAACAAAATTTGGTGAGCCAAGTGGGATTTGTGTACCGATCATCACCACCAAGTATCATCAAGATTGGGTGAAAAAATATTTGCTGGTATTTCGGAAACTCGTTATTTCTTAGAAGCTTGGCAACCCCTCTCAATGAAAGTGCTTTTCCACAGTCAGTCCCTAGTGCTACTTGAAGAGGAAACAAAACATCGAGACAAAACTGAGAACTCCTTTATTTTTTCAAGTTTCAAAGAGGTACTACAAACCATGTTGGATTTAGAGTTCCTAATTCATCTATCTATATAGGAGAGAACAGAGTGAAACCTAAAAATAAAAACTGCTACTGTAAACGAAAGCTTCAACCAAGAAGTACAAAATTTGGTGAGCCAAGTGGGATTTGTGTACTGATCATTACCACCAAGTATCATCAAGATTCGGTGAAAAAATATTTGCTGGTATTTCGGAAACGCGTTATTTGTTAGAAGCTTGGCAACCCCTCTCAATGAAAGTGCTTTTCCACAGTCTGTACCTAGGACTACTTGAAGAGGAAACAAAACATAGAGACAAAACAGAGAACTACTTTATTTTGTCAAGTTGCAACGAGCTACTGCAAACCATGTTGGATTTAGAGTTCCAAATTCATCTATCAATATAGGAGAGAACAGTGGGAAACCTAATTATAAAAACTGCTACAGTAGAGGAACGCTTCAACCTAGAAGAACAAAATTTGGTGAGCCAAGTGGGATTTGTGTACTGATCATTATCACCAAATATCATCAAGATTGGGTGAAAAAATATTTGCTGGTATTTCGGAAACTCGTTATTTCTTAGAAGATTGGCAACCCCTCTCAATGAAAGTGTTTTTCCACCGTCGGTGCCTAGGGCTAATTGAAGAGGAAACAAACCATAGAGACAAAACTGAGAACTCATTTCTTTTGTCAAGTTTCAAAGAGCTACTACAAATCATGTTGGATTTAGGGTTCCAAATTCATCTATCTATATAGCAGAGAACAAAGTGAAACCTAAATATAAAAACTGCTACTGTAGATGAACGCTTGAAACCAGAAGAACAAAATTTGGTGAGCAAAGTGGGATTAGTGTACTGGTAATTACCACCAAGTATCATCAAGATTGGGTGAAAAAATATTTGCTGGTATTTTGGAAACTCGTAATTTCTTGGAAGCTTGGCAAGCCCTTTCAATGAAAGTACTTTTCCACAGTCTGTGACTAGGGCTACTTGAAGAGGAAACAAACCATAGAGACAAAACTGAGAACTCCTTTATTTTGTCAAGATTCAAAGAGCTGCTACAAACCATGTTGGATTTAGAGTTCCAAATTCATCTATCTATATAGGAGAAATCAGAGTGAAACCTAAATATAAAACTGCTACTGTAGACGAATGCTTCAACCTAGAAGAAAAAAATTTGGTGAGCCAAGAGGGATTTGTGTACCGATCATTACCAGCAAGTATCATCAAGATTGGGTGAAAAAATATTTGCTGGTATTTCGGAAACTCGTAATTTCTTGGAAGCTTGGCAACCCCTCTCAATGAAAGTGCTTTTCCACAATCTATGCTTACGGCTACTTGAAGCGGAAACAAATCATAGAGACAAAATGAGAACTCCTTTATTTTTTCAAGTTTCAAAGAGGTACTACAAACCATGTTGGATTTAGAGTTCCAAATTCATCTATCTATATAGGAGATAACAGAGTGAAACCTAAATATAAAAACTGCTACTGTCAACGATAGCTTCAACCTAGAAGAACAAAATTTGGTGAGCCAAGTGGGATTTGTGTACTGATCATTACCACCAAGTATCATCAAGATTCGGTGAAAAAATATTTCCTGGTATTTCGGAAACTCGTTATTTGTTAGAAACTTGGCAACCCCTCTCAATGAAAGTGCTTTTCCACAGTCTGTGCCTAGGACTACTTGAAGAGGAAACAAAACATAGAGACAAAACAGAGAACTACTTTATTTTGTCAAGTTTCAACGAGCTACTGCAAACCATGTTGGATTTAGAGTACCAAATTCATCTATCAATATAGGAGAGAACAGTGGGAAACCTAATTATAAAAACTGCTACAGTAGACGAACGCTTCAACCTAGAAGAACAAAATTTGGTGAGCCAAGTGGGATTGTGTACCGATCATTACAACCACGTATCATCAACATTGGGTGAAAAAATATTTGCTGGTATTCGGAAACTCGTAATTTCTTGGAATCTTGGCAACCCCTCTCAATGAAAGTGCTTTTCCACAGTCTCTGCTTAGGGCTACTTGCAGTGGAAACAAATCATAGATACAAAACTGAGAACTCCTTTTCTTTGTCAAGTTTCAAAGAGCTACTAGAAACCATGTTGGATTCAGAGTTCCAAATTCATCTATCTATATAGGAGAGAACAGAGGGAAACCTAAAAATAAAAACTGCTACTGTAGACGAATGCTTCAACCTAGAAGAACAAAATTTTGTGAGCCAAGTGGGATTTGTGTACTTCTCCTAACCACCAAGTATCATCAAGATTGGGTGAAAAAATATTGTCTGGTATTTCAGAAACTCGTTATTTCTTAGAAGCTTGGCAACCCCTCTCAATGAAAGTGCTTTTCCACAGTCTGTGCCAGGACTACTTGAAGAGGAAACAAACCATAGAGACAAAACTGAGAACTCCTTTATTTTGTCAAGTTTCAAAGAGCTACTACAAACCATGTTGGATTTAGAGTTCCAAATTCATCTATCTATATAGGAGAGAACAGAGTGAAACCTAAAATTGAAAACTGCTACTGTAAACGAACGCTTCAACATAGAAGAACAAATTTGGTGAGCCAAGTGGGATTTGTGTAATTGTCATTACCACCACGTATCATCAACATTGGGTGAAAAAATATTTGCTGGTATTTCGGAAAATCGTAATTTCTGGAAGCTTGGCAACCCCTTTCAATGAAAGTGCTTTTCCACAGTCTCTGCTTAGGGCTACATGAAACGGAAACAAATCATAGAGACAAAACTGAAAACTCCTTTATTTTATCAAGTTTAAAAGAGCTACTACAAACCATGTTGGATTTAGAGTTCCAAATTTATCTATCAATATAGGAGAGAACAGAGTGCAACCTTCAAATGAAAACTGCTACTGTAAACGAACGCTTCAACCTAAAAGAACAAAATTTGGTGAGCCAAGTGGGATTTGAGGACTTGTCATTACCACCACGCATCATGAAGATTGGGTTAAAAAATATTTGCTGGTATTTCGGAAACTCGTAATTTCTTGGAAGCTTGGCAACCCCACTCAATGAAAGTGCGTATCCACCGTCTGTGCCTAGGGCTACTTGAAGAGGAAACAAACCATAGAGACAAAACAGAGAATTCCTTTATTTTGTCAAGTTTCAAAAAGCCACTACAAACCATGTTGGATTTAGAGTTCCAAATTCATCTATCTATATAGGAGAGAACAGAGTGAAACCTAAATATAAAAATTGCTACTGTAGACGCACGCTTCAACCTAGAAGAACAAAATTTGGTGAGCCAAGTGGGATTTGTGTACCGATCATTACCACCAAGTATCATCAAGATTGGGTGTTAAAATATTTGCTGGTATTTCGGAATCTCGTATTTTCTTGGAAGCTTGGCAACCCCTCTCAATAAAAGTGCTTTTCCACAGTCTCAGCTTAGGGCTACACCGAAGCCGAAACAAATCAT
Source organism: Callospermophilus lateralis (assembly GCF_048772815.1). NCBI lineage: Eukaryota > Metazoa > Chordata > Mammalia > Rodentia > Sciuridae > Callospermophilus > Callospermophilus lateralis. The sequence continues at coordinate 17,860 of NW_027515093.1, read as the reverse complement.
AGAGACAAAACTGAGAACTCCTTTATTTTGTCAAGTTTCAAAGAGCTACTACAAACCATGTTGGATTTAGAGTTCCAAATTCATCTATGTATATATTAGAGAACAAACTAAAACCTAAAAATATAAACTGCTACTGTACACGAATGCTTCAAACTAGAAGAACAAAATTTGGTGAGCCAAGTGGGATTTGTGTACTTCTCCTTACCACCAAGTATCATCAAGTTTGGGTGAAAAAATATTGTCTGGTATTTCGGAAACTCGTTATTTCTTAGAAGCATGGCAACCCCTCTCAATGAAAGTGGATTTTCCACAGCCTCTGCTTAGGGCTACTTGAAGCGGAAACAAATCATAGAGACAAACTGAGAACTCCTTTATTTTGTCAAGTTTCAAAGAGCTACTAGAAACCATGTTGGATTTAGAGTTCCAAATTCATCTGTCTATATAGGAGAGAACAGAGTGAAAACTAAATATAAAAACTGCTACTGTAGACGAACGCTTCAACCTAGAAGAACAAAATTTGGTATGCCATGAGGGATTTGTTTACCTTCCTTACCACAAAGTATCATCAAGATTGGGTGAAAAAATATTTGCTGGTATTTCGGAAACTCGTTATTTCTTAGAAACTTGGCAACCCCTCTCAATGAAAGTGCTTTTCCACAGTCAGTGCCTAGTGCTACTTGAAGAGGAAACAAAACATAGAGACAAAACTGAGAACTCCTTTATTTTTTCAAGTTTCAAAGAGGTACTGAAAACCATGATGGATTTAGAGTTCCAAATTTATCTATCTATATAGGAGAGAACACAGTGAAACCTAAAAATAAAAACTGCTACTGTACACGAAAGCTTCAACCTAGAAGAACAAAATTTGGTGAGCCAAGTGAAATTTTTGTACTGATCATTACCACCAAGTATCATCAAGATTCGTTGAAAAAATATTTGCTGGTATTTCGTAAACTCGTTATTTGTTAGAAGCTTGGCAACCCCTCTCAATTAAATTGCTTTTCCACAGTCTGTGCCTAGGACTACTTGAAGAGGAAACAAAACATAGAGAAAAACAGAGAACTACTTTATTTTGTCAAGTTTCAACGAGCTACTGCAAACCAGGTTGGATTTAGAGTTCCAAATTCATCTATCAATATAGGAGAGAACAGTGGGAAACCTAATTATAAAAACTGCTACAGTAGACGAACGCTTCAACCTAGAAGAACAAAATTTGGTTAACCAAGTGGGATTTGTGTACTGATCATTACAACCACGTATCATCAACATTGGGTGAAAAAATATTTGCTGGTATTTCGGAAACTCGTATTTTCTTGGAAGCTAGGCAACCCCTCTCAATGAAAGTGCTTTTCCACCATCTGTGCCTAGGGCTACTTGAAGAGGAAAAAAGTCATAGAGGCAAAACTGAGAACTCCTTTATTTTGTCAAGTTTCAAAGACCTACTACAAACCATGTTGGATTTAGAGTTCCAAATTCATCTATCTATATAGGAAAGAACAGAGTGAAACCTAAAAATAAAACTGCTACTGTAGACGAACGCTTCAACCTAGAAGTACAAAATTTGGTGAGACAAGTGGGATTTGTGTACCGATCATTACCACCAAGTATCATAAATATTGGGTGTAAAAATATTTGCTGGTATTTTGGAATCTCATAATTTCTTGGAAGCTTGGCCACCCCTCTCAATGAAAGTGCTTTTCCACAGTCTCTGCTTAGGGCTACACTGAAGCGGAAAAAAATCATAGAGACAAAACTGAGAACTCCTTTATTTTGTCAAGTTTCATAGAGCTACTACCAACTATGTTTGATTTAGAGTTCCAAATTCATCTATCTATATAGGAGAGAACAGAGTGAAACCTAAAAATAAAAACTGCTACTGTAGACAAAGGCTTCAACCTAGAAGAAAAAAATTTGGTGAGCCAAGTGGGATTTGTGTACTTGTCCTTACAACCAAGTATCAGCAAGATTGGGTGAAAAAATATTTGCTGGTATTTTGGAAAATCGTTATTTCTTTGAAGCTTGTCAACCATTCTCAATGAAAGTGCTTTTCCACAGTCTGTGCCAGGGCTACTTGAAGAGCAAACAAACCATAGAGACAAAACTGAGAAGTCCTTTATTTTGTCATGTTTCAAAGAGCTACTACAAACCATGTTGGATTTAGAGTTCCAAATTCATTTATCTATATAGGAGAGAACAGAGTGAAACCTAAAAATATAAACTGCTACTGAAAACGAACGCATCAACCTAGAAGAACAAAATTTGTTGAGTAAAGTGGGATTTGTGTACCGATAATTACCACCAAGTATCATCAAGATTGTGTGTAAAAATATTTGCTGGTATTTCGGAATCTCGTAATTTCTTGGAAGCTTGGCAACCCCTCTCAATGAAAGTGCTTTTCCATAGTCTCTTCTTAGGGCTACACTGAAGCGGAAACAAACCATAGAGACAAAACTGAGAACTTCTTTATTTTGTCAAGTTTCAAAGAGCTACTACAAACCATGTTGGATTTAGAGCTCCAAATTCATCTATATATATAGGAGGGAACAGAGTGAAACCTAAAAATAAAAACTGCTACTGTAAACGAATGCTTCAAACTAAAAGAACAAAATTTGGTGAGCCATGTGGGATTTGTGTACTTGTCCTTACCACCAAGTATCAGCAAGATTGGGTGATAAAATGTTTGCTGGTATTTCGAAAACTCGTTATTTCTTAGAAGCTTGGCAACCCCTCTCAATGAAAGTGCTTTTCCACAGTCTGTGCCTAGGACTACTTGAAGTGGAAACAAAACATAGAGAAAAAACTGAGAACTACTTTATTTTGTCAAGTTTCAAAGAGCTACTGCAAACCATGTTGGATTTAGTGTTCCAAATTCATCTATCTATATAGGAGAGAACAGAGTGAAACCTAAATATAAAAACTGCTACTGTAAACGAACGCTTCACCCTAGAAGAACAAAATTTGATGAGCCAAGTGGGATTTGTGTACTTGTCTTTACCACCACGTATCATCAAGATTGGGTGAAAAAATATTTGCTGGTATTTCGGAAACTCGTATTTTCTTGGAAGCTTGTCAACCCATTTCAATGAAAGTGCTTTTCCACAGTCTCTGCTTAGGGCTATATGAAACGGAAACAAATCATAGAGACAAAACTGAAAACTCCTTTATTTTGTCAAGTTTCAAAGAGCTACTACAAACCATGTTGGATTTAGAGTTCCAAATTTATCTATAAATATAGGAGAGAATGGAGTGCAACCTAAAAATGTAAACTGCTACTGTAAACGAACGCTTCAACCTAGAAGAACAAAATTTGGTTAGGCTAGAGGGAATTGTGGTCTAGTCATTACCACCAAGTATCATCAAGATTGGGTGAAAAAATATTTGCTGGTATTTCGGAAACTCGTAATTTCTTGGAAGCTTGGCAACCCCTCTCAATGAAAGTGCTTTTCCACAGTCTCTGCTTAGGGCTACTTGAAGCGGAAACAAATCATAGAGACAAAACTGAGAACTACTTTATTTTTTCAAGTTTCAAAGAGCTACTGCAAACCATGTTAGATTTAGAGTTCCAAATTCATCTATCTATATAGGAGAGAACAGAGGGAAACCTAAATAAAAAACTACTACAGTAGACGAACGATTCAACCTAGAAGAACAAAATTTGGTGAGCCAAGTGGGATTTGTGGACTGATCATTACCACCAAGTATCATCAACATTGGGTTAAAAAATATTTGCTGGTATTTCGGAAACTCGTTATTTCTTAGAAGCTTGGCAACCCCTCTCAATGAAAGTGCTTTTCCACCGTCTGTGCCAAGGGCTACTTGAAGAGGAAACAAACCATAGAGACAAAACTTAGAACTCTTTTATTTTGTAAAGTTTCAAAGAGCTACTACAAACCATGTTGGATTTAGAGTTCCAAATTCATCTATCTATATAGCAGAGAACAGAGTGAAACCTAAATATAAAAACTGCTACTGTAAAAGAACGCTTCAACCTAGAAGAACAAAATTTGGTGAGCCAAGTGGGATTTGTGTACTGATCATTACCACCAAGTATCAGCAATATTGGGTTAAAAAATATTTGCTGGTATTTCGGAAACTCGTTATTTCTTAGAAGCTTGGCAACCCCTCTCAATGAAAGTGCTTTTCCACCGTCTGTGCCTAGGGCTGCTTGAAGAAGAAACAAACAATAGAGACAAAACTTAGAACTCCTTTATTTTGTCAAGTTTCAAAGAGCTACTACAAACCATGTTGGATTTAGAGTTCCAAATTCATCTATCAATATAGCAGAGAACAGAGTGAAATCTAAATATAAAAACTGCTACTGTAAACGAATGCTTCAACCTAGAAGAACAAAATTTGGTGAGTCAAGTGGGATTTGTGGACTTGTCATTACCACCACGCATCATCAAGATTGGGTGAAAAAAATATTTGCTGGTATTTCGGAAACTCGTATTTTCTTGGAAGCTAGGCAAACCCTCTCAATGAAAGTGCTTTTCCACCCTCTGTGCCTAGGGCTACTTGTAGAGGAAAAAAATCATAGAGACAAAACTTAGAACTCTTTTATTTTGTCAAGTTTCAAAGAGCTACTACAAACCATGTTGGATTTAGAGTTCAAAATTCATCTATCTATATAGCAGAAAACAGAGTGAAACCTAAATATAAAAACTGCTACTATAGACGAACGCTTCAAACTAGAAGAACAAAATTTGGTGAGACAAGTGGGATTTGTGTACCGATCATTACCACAAAGTATCATCAAGATTGGGTGTAAAAATATTTGCTGATATTTCGGAATCTTGTAATTTCTTGGAAGCTTGGCAACCCCTCTCAATGAAAGTGCTTTTCCACAGTCTCGGCTTAGGGCTACTTGAAGAGGAAACAAATCTTAAGTCAAAACTGAGAACTCCTTTATGTTGTCAAGTTTCAAAGAGCTACTACAAACCATGTTGGATTTAGAGTTCCAAATTCATCTATCTATATAATAGAGAACAGATTGAAACCTAAAAATAAAAACTGCTACTGAAAACGAACGCATCAACCTAGAAGAATAAAATTTGGTGAGTCAAGTGGGATTTGTGTACCGATCATTACCACCAAGTATCATCAAGATTGGGTGAAAAAATATTTGCTGGTATTTCGGAAACTCGTATTTTCTTGGAAGCTTGGCAACACCTTTCAATGAAAGTGCTTTTCCACAGTCTCTTCTTAGGGCTATATGAAACGGAAACATATCATAGAGACAAAACTGAACACTCCTTTATTTTGTCAAGTTTCAAAGAGCTACTACAAACCATGTTGGATTTAGGGTTCCAAATTTATCTATCAATATAGGAGAGAACAGAGTGCAACGTAAAAATGAAAACTGCTACTGTAAACGAACGCTTCAATCTAGAAGAACAAAATTTGGTGAGCCAAGTGGGAATTGTGAACTTGTCATTACCACCAAGTATCATCAAGATTGGGTGAAAAAATATTTGCTGGTATTTCGGAAACTCGTAATTTCTTGGAAGCTTGGCAACCCCTCTCAATGAAAGTGCTTTTCCACAGTCTCTGCTTAGGGCTACTTGAAGCGGAAACAAATCATAGAGACAAAACTGAGAACTACTTTATTTTGTCAAGTTTCAAAGAGCTACTGTAAACTATGTTGGATTTAGAGTTCCAAATTCATCTATCTATATAGGAGAGAACAGAGGGAAACTTAAATAAAAAATTACTACAGTAGACGAAAGCTTCAACCTAGAAGAACAAATTGGTGAGCCTTGTGGGATTTGTGGACTGATCATACCACCAAGTATCATCAACATTGGGTTAAAAAATATTTGCTGGTATTTCGGAAACTCGTTATTTCTTAGAAGCTTGGCAACCCCTCTCTATGAAAGTGCTTTTCCACCGTCTGTGCCTAGGGCTACTTGAAGAGGAAACAAACCATAGAGACAAAACGTAGAACTCCTTTATTTTGTCAAGTTTCGAAGAGCTACTACAAACCATGTTGGATTTAGAGTTCCAAATTCATCTATCTACATAGCAGAGAACAGAGTGAAACCTAAATATAAAAACTGCTACTGTAGACGAACGCTTCAACCTAGAAGAACAAAATTTGGTGAGCCAAGTGGGATTTGTGTACTGATCATTACCACCAAGTATAATCAACATTGGGTTAAAAAATATTTGCTGGTATTTCGGAAACTCGTTATTTCTTAGAAGTTTCGCAACCCCTCTCAATGAAAGTTCTTTTCCACCGTCTGTGCCTAGGGCTACTTGAGGAGGAAACAAACAATAGAGAAAAAATTTAGAACTCCTTTATTTTTCAAGTTTCAAAGAGCTACTACAAAGCATGTTGGATGTAGAGTTCCAAATTCATCTATCTATATAGCAGAGAAAAGAGTGAAATCTAAATATAAAAACTGCTACTGTAAACGAATGCTTCAACCTAGAAGAACAAAATTGGTGAGCCAAGTGTGATTTGTGAACTAGTCATTACCACCACGAATCATCAAGATTGGGTGAAAAAATGTTTGCTGGTGTTTCGGAAACTCGTATTTTCTTGGAAGCTAGGCAACCCCTCTCAGTGAAAGTGCTTTTCCAACGTCTGTGCCTAGGGCGACTTGAAGAGGAAAAAAATCATAGAGGCAAAACTGAGAACTCCTTTATTTTGTCAAGTTTCAAAGACCTACTAAAACCATGTTGGATTTTGAGTTAAAAATTCATCTATCTATATAGGAGAGAACAGAGTAAAACCTAAAAATAAAAACTGCTACTATAGACGAACGCTTCAACCTAGAAAAACAAAATTTGGTGAGACAAGTGGGATTCTGTACCGATCATTACCACCAAGTATCATAAAGATTGGGTGTAAAAATATATGCTGATATTTCGGAATCTCGTAATTTCTTGGAAGCTTGGCCACCCCTCTCAATATAAGTGCTTTTCCACAGTCTCTGCTTAGGGCTACACTGAAGCGGAAAAAAATCGTAGAGACAAAACTGAGAACTCCTTTATTTTGTCAAGTTTCATAGAGCTACTACAAACTATGTTGGATTTAGAGTTCCAAATTCATCTATCTATATAGCAGAGAAGAGAGTGAAACCTAAAAATAAAAACTGCTACTGTAGACAAAGGCTTCAACCTAGAAGAACAAAATTTGGTGAGCCAAGTGGGATTTGTGTACTTGTCCTTACAACCAAGTATCAGCAAGATTGGGTGAAAAAATATTTGCTGGTATTTCGGAAAATCGTTATTTCTTTGAAGCTTGTCAACCCCTCTCAATGAAAGTGCTTTTCCACAGTCTGTGCCAGGGCTACTTGAAGAGCAAACAAACCATAGAGACAAAACTGAGAAGTCCTTTATTGTGTCAAGTTTCAAAGAGCTACTACAAACCATGTTGGATTTAGAGTTCCAAATTCATTTATCTATATAGGAGAGAACAGAGTGAAACCTAAAAATAAAAACTGCTACTGAAAACGAACGCATCAACCTAGAAGAACAATATTTGGTGAGTAAAGTGGGATTTGTGTACGGATAATTACCACCAAGTATCACCAAGATTGTGTGTATAAATATTTGCTGGTATTTCGGAATCTCGTAATTTCTTGGAAGCTTGGCAACCCATCTCAATGAAAGTGCTTTTCCACAGTCTCTTCTTAGGGCTACACTGAAGCGGAAACAAACCATAGAGACAAAACTGAGAACTTCTTTATTTTGTCAAGTTTCAAAGAGCTACTACAAACCATGTTGGATTTAGAGCTCCAAATTCATCTATATATATAGGAGGGAACAGAGTGAAACCTAAAAATAAAAACTGGTACTGTAAACGAATGCTTCAAGCTAAAAGAACAAAATTTGGTGAGCCATGTGAGATTTGTGGACTTGTCCTTACCACCAAGTATCAGCAAGATTGGTGATAAAATGTTTGCTGGTATTTCGGAAACTCGTTATTTCTTAGAAGCTTGGCAACCCCTCTCAATGAAACTGCTTTTCCACAGTCTGTGCCTAAGACTACTTGAAGTGAAAACAAAACACAGAGAAAAAACTGAGAACTACATTATTTTGTCAAGTTTCAAAGAGCTACTGCAAACCATGTTGGATTTAGTGTTCCAAATTCATCTATCTATATAGGAGAGAACAGAGTGAAACCTAAATATAAAAACTGCTACTGTAAATGAACGCTTCACCCTAGAAGAACAAAATTTGGTGAGCCAAGTGGGATTTGTGTACTTGTCATTACCACCACGTATCATCAAGATTGGGTGAAAAAATATTTGCTGGTATTTCGGAAACTCGTTATTTCTTAGAAGCTTAGCAACCCCTCTCAATGAAAGTGCTTTTCCACCGTCTGTGCCTAGGGCTGCTTGAAGAGGAAAGAAACAATAGAGACAAAACTTAGAACTCCTTTATTTTGTCAAGTTTCAAAGAGCTACTACAAACCATGTTGGATTTAGAGTTCCAAATTCATCTATCTATATAGCAGAGAACAGAGTGAAATCTAAATATAAAAACTGCTACTGTAAACGAATGCTTCAACCTAGAAGAACAAAATTTGGTGAGTCAAGTGGGATTTGTGGACTTGTCATTACCACCACGCATCATCAAGATTGGGTGAAAAAAATATTTGCTGGTATTTCGGAAACTCGTATTTTCTTGGAAGCTAGGCAAACCCTCTCAATGAAAGTGCTTTTCCACCGTCTGTGCCTAGGGCTACTTTTAGAGGAAAAAAATCATAGATACAAAACTGAGAACTCTTTTATTTTGTCAAGTTTCAAAGAGCTACTACAAACCATGTTGGATTTAGAGTTCAAAATTCATCTATCTATATAGCAGAAAACAGAGTGAAACCTAAATATAAAAACTGCTATTGTAGATGAACGCTTCAAACTAGAAGAACAAAATTTGGTGAGACAAGTGGGATTTGTGTACCGATCATTACCACAAAGTATCATCAAGTAGGGTCTAAAAATATTTGCTGGTATTTCGGAATCTTGTAATTTCTTGGAAGCTTGGCAACCCCTCTCAATGAAAGTGCTTTTCCACAGTCGCGGCTTAGGGCTACTTGAAGAGGAAACAAATCTTAAGTCAAAACTGAGAACTCCTTTATGTTGTCAAGTTTCAAAGAGCTACTACAAACCATGTTGGATTTAGAGTTCCAAATTCATCTATCTATATAATAGAGAACAGAGTGAAACCTAAAAATAAAAACTGCTACTGAAAACGAACGCATCAACCTAGAAGAATAAAATTTGGTGAGTCAAGTGGGATTTGTATACCGATCATTACCACCACGTATCATCAACATTGGTTGAAAAAATATTTGCTGGTATTTCGCAAACTCGTTATTTCTTAGAAGCTTGGCAACCCCTCTCAATGAAAGTGCTTTTCCACCGTCTGTGCCTAGGGCTACTTGAAGAGGAAACAAACCATAGAGACAAAACTTAGAACTCCTTTATTTTGTCAAGTTTCAAAGAGCTACTACAAACCATGTTGGATTTAGAGTTCCAAATTTATTAATCTATATAGCAGAGAACAGAGTGAAACCTAAATATAAAAACTGCTACTGTAAACGAACGCTTCAACCTAGAAGAACAAAATTTGGTGAGCCAAGTGGGAATTGTGGACTTGTCATTACCACCACGCATCATCAAGATTGGGTGAAAAAATATTTGGTGGTATTTCGGAAACTCGTATTTTCTTGGAAGCTTGGCAACCCCTCTCAATGAAAGTGCTTTTCCACCGTCTGTGCCTAGGGCTACTTGAAGAGGAAACAAATCAGAGAGACAAAACTGAGAACTCCTTTATTTTGTCAAGTTTCAAAGAGCCACTACAAACCATGTTGGATTTAGAGTTCCAAATTCATCTGTCTATATAACAGAGAACAGAGTGAAACCTAAATATAAAAACTGCTACTGTAGACGAACGCTTCAAACTAGAAGAACAAAATTTGGTGAGACAAGTGGGATTTGTGTACCGATCATTACCACAAAGTATCATCAAGATTGGATGTAATAATATTTGCTGGTATTTCGGAATCTTGTAATTTCTTGGAAGCTTGGCAACCCCTCTCAATGAAAGTGCTTTTCCACAGTCTCGGCTTAGGGCTACTTGAAGAGGAAACAAATCTTAAGTCAAAACTGAGAACTCCTTTATGTTGTCAAGGTTCAAAGAGCTACTACAAACCATGTTGGATTTAGAGTTCCAAATTCATCTATCTATATAATAGAGAACAGAGCGAAACCTAAAAATAAAAACTGCTACTGAAAACGAACGCATCAACCTAGAAGAATAAAATTTGGTGAGTCAAGTGGGATTTGTATACCGATCATTACCACCACGTATCATCAACATTGGTTGAAAAAATATTTGCTGGTATTTCGCAAACTCGTTATTTCTTAGAAGCTTGGCAACCCCTCTCAATGAAAGTGCTTTTACACCGTCTGTGCCTAGGGCTACTTGAAGAGGAAACAAACCATAGAGACAAAACTTAGAACTCCTTTATTTTGTCAAGTTTCAAAGAGCTACTACAAACCATGTTGGATTTAGAGTTCCAAATTCATTAATCTATATAGCAGAGAACAGAGTGAAACCTAAATATAAAAACTGCTACTGTAAACGAACGCTTCAACCTAGAAGAACAAAATTTGGTGAGCCAAGTGGGAATTGTGGACTTGTCATTACCACCACGCATCATCAAGATTGGGTGAAAAAATATTTTCTGGTATTTCGGAAACTCGTATTTTCTTGGAAGCTTGGCAACCCCTCTCAATGAAAGTGCTTTTCCACCGTCTGTGCCTAGGGCTACTTGAAGAGGAAACAAATCAGAGAGACAAAACTGAGAACTCCTTTATTTTGTCAAGTTTCAAAGAACTACTACAAACCATGTTGGATTTAGAGTTCCAAATTCATCTGTCTATATAACAGAGAACAGAGTGAAATCTAAATATAAAAACTGCTACTGTAGACGAACCTTCAACCGAGAAGAACAAAATTTGGTGAGACAAGTGGGATTTGTGTACCGATCATTACCACCAAGTATCATCAAGATTGGGTGAAAAAATATTTGCTGGTATTTCGGAAACTCGTATTTTCTTGGAAGCTTGGCAACCCCTTTCAATGAAAGTGCTTTTCCACAGTCTCTGCTTAGGGCTATATGAAACGGAAACATATCATAGAGACAAAACTGAAAACTCCTTTATTTTGTCAAGTTTCAAAGAGCTACTACAAACCATGTTGGATTTAGAGTTCCAAATTTATCTATCAATATAGGAGAGAACAGAGGGAAACTTAAATAAAAAAATTACTACAGTAGACGAAAGCTTCAACCTAGAAGAACAAATTGGTGAGCCTTGTGGGATTTGTGGACTGATCATACCACCAAGTATCATCAACATTGGGTTAAAAAATATTTGCTGGTTTTTCGGAAACTCGTAATTTCTTGGAAGCTTGGCAACCGCTCTCAATGAAAGTGCTTTTGAACAGTCTCTGCTTAGGGCTACTTGAAGCGGAAACAAATCATAGAGACAAAACTGAGAACTACTTTATTTTGTCAAGTTTCAAAGAGCTACTGCAAACCATGTTGGATTTAGAGTTCCAAATTCATCTATCTATATAGGAGAGAACAGAGGGAAACTTAAATAAAAAATTACTAAAGTAGACGAAAGCTTCAACATAGAAGAACCAATTGGAGAGCCTTGTGGGATTTGTGGACTGATCATACCACCAAGTATCATCAACATTGGGTTAAAAAATATTTGCTGGTATTTCGGAAACTCGTTTTTTCTTAGAAGCTTGGCAACCCCTCTCTATGAAAGTGCTTTTCCACCGTCTGTGCCTAGGGCTACTTGAAGAGGAAACAAACCATAGAGACAAAACGTAGAACTCCTTTATTTTGTCAAGTTTCGAAGAGCTACTACAAACCATGTTGGATTTAGAGTTCCAAATTCATCTATCTACATAGCAGAGAACAGAGTGAAACCTAAATATAAAAACTGCTACTGTAGACGAACGCTTCAACCTAGAAGAACAAAATTTGGTGAGCCAAGTGGGATTTGTGTACTGATCATTACCACCAAGTATCATCAACATTGGTTTAAAAAATATTTGCTGGTATTTCGGAAACTCGTTATTTCTTTGAAGTTTCGCAACCCCTCTCAATGAAAGTTCTTTTCCACCGTCTGTGCCTAGGGCTACTTGAGGAGGAAACAAACAATAGAGAAAAAATTTAGAACTCCTTTATTTTTCAAGTTTCAAAGAGCTACTACAAAGCATGTTGGATGTAGAGTTCCAAATTCATCTATCTATATAGCAGAGAACAGAGTGAAATCTAAATATGAAAACTGCTACTGTAAACGAATGTTTCAACCTAGAAGAACAAAATTTGGTGAGCCAAGTGTGATTTGTGAACTAGTCATTAGCACCACGAATCATCAAGATTGGGTGAAAAAATATTTGCTGGTATTTCGGAAACTCGTATTTTCTTGGAAGCTAGGCAACCCCTCTCAATGAAAGTGCTTTTCCACCGTCTGTGCCTAGGGCTACTTGAAGAGGAAAAAAATCATAGAGGCAAAACTGAGAACTCCTTTATTTTGTCAAGTTTCAAAGACCTACTACAAATCATGTTGGATTTAGAGTTCCAAATTCATCTATCTATATAGGAGAGAACAGAGTGAAACCTAAAAATAAAAACTGCTACCGAAGACGAACGCTTCAACCTAGAAAAACAAAATTTGGTGAGACAAGTGGGATTTGTGTACCGATCATTACCACCAAGTATCATAAAGATTGGGTATAAAAATATTTGCTGATATTTCGGAATCTCGTAATTTCTTGGAAGCTTGGCCACCCCTCTCAATGAAAGTGCTTTTCCACAGTCTCTGCTTAGGGCTACACTGAAGCGGAAAAAAATCATAGAGACAAAACTGAGAACTCCTTTATTTGTCAAGTTTCATAGAGCTACTACAAACTATGTTGGATTTAGAGTTCCAAATTCATCTATCTATATAGGAGAGAACAGAGTGAAACCTAAAAATAAAAACTGCTACTGTAGACAAAGGCTTCAACGTAGAAGAACAAAATTTGGTGAGCCAAGTGGGATTTGTGTACTTGTCCTTACAAGCAAGTATCAGCAAGATTGGGTGAAAAAATATTTGCTGGTATTTCGGAAAATCGTTATTTCTTTTAAGCTTGTCAACCCCTCTCAATGAAAGTGCTTTTCCACAGTCTGTGCCAGGGCTACTTGAAGAGCAAACAAACCATAGAGACAAAACTGAGAAGTCCTTTATTTTGTCAAGTTTCAAAGAGCTACTACAATCCATGTTGGATTTAGAGTTCCAAATTCATTTATCTATATAGGAGAGAACAGAGTGAAACCTAAAAATAAAAACTGCTACTGAAAACGAACGCATCAACCTAGAAGAACAAAATTTGGTAAGTAAAGTGGGATTTGTGTACCGATAATTACCACCAAGTATATCAAGATTGGGTGAAAAAATATTTGCTGGTATTTCGGAAACTCGTAATTTCTTGGAAGCTTGGCAACCCCTCTCAATGAAAGTGCTTTTCCACAGTCTCTTCTTAGGGCTACACTGAAGCGGAAACAAACCATAGAGTCAAAACTGAGAACTTCTGTATTTTGTAAAGTTTCAAAGAGCTACTACAAACCATGTTGGATTTAGACCTCCAAATTCATCTATATATATAGGAGGGAACAGAGTGAAACCTAAAAATAAAAACTGCTACTGTAAACGAATGCTTCAAACTAAAAGAACAAAATTTGGTGAGCCATGTGGGATTTGTGGACTTGTCCTTACCACCAAGTATCAGCAAGATTGGGTGATAAAATGTTTGCTGGTATTTCGGAAACTCGTTATTTCTTAGAAGCTTGGCAACCCCTCTCAATGAAAGTGCTTTTCCACAGTCTGTGCCTAGGACTACTTTAAGTGAAAACAAAACATAGAGACAAAACTGAGAACTACTTTATTTTGTCAAGTTTCAAAGAGCTACTGCAAACCATGTTGGATTTAGAGTTCCAAATTCATCTATCTATATAGGAGAGAACAGAGGGAAACTTAAATAAAAAATTACTACAGTAGACGAAAGCTTCAACCTAGAAGAACAAATTGGTGAGCCTTGTGGGATTTGTGGACAGATCATACCACCAAGTATCATCAACATTGGGTTAAAAAATATTTGCTGGTATTTCGGAAACTCGTTATTTCTTAGAAGCTTGGCAACCCCTCTCTATGAAAGTGCTTTTCCACCGTCTGTGCCTAGGGCTACTTGAAGAGGAAACAAACCATAGAGACAAAAGGTAGAACTCCTTTATTTTGTCAAGTTTCGAAGAGCTACTACAAACCATGTTGGATTTAGAGTTCCAAATTCATCTATCTACATAGCAGAGAACAGAGTGAAACCTAAATATAAAAACTGCTACTGTAGATGAACGCTTCAACCTAGAAGAACAAAATTTGGTGAGCCAAGTGGGATTTGTGTACTGATCATTACCACCAAGTATCATCAACATTGGGTTAAAAAATATTTGCTGGTATTTCGGAAACTCGTTATTTCTTAGAAGTTTCGCAACCCCTCTCACTGAAAGTTCTTTTCCACCGTCTGTGCCTAGGGCTACTTGAGGAGGAAACAAACAATAGAGAAAAAATTTAGAACTCCTTTATTTTTCAAGTTTCAAAGAGCTACTACAAAGCATGTTGCATGTAGAGTTCCAAATTCATCTATCTATATAGCAGAGAACAGAGTGAAATCTAAATATAAAAACTGCTACTGTAAACGAATGCTTCAACCTAGAAGAACAAAATTTGGTGAGCCAAGTGTGATTTGTGAACTAGTCATTACCACCACGAATCATCAAGATTGGGTGAAAAAATATTTGCTGGTATTTCGGAAACTCTTATTTTCTTGGAAGCTAGGCAACCCCTCTCAATGAAAGTGCTTTTCCACCGTCTGTGCCTAGGGCTACTTGAAGAGGAAAAAAATCATAGAGGCAAAACTGAGAACTCCTTTATTTTGTCAAGATTCAAAGACCTACTACAAACCATGTTGGATTTAGAGTTCCAAATTCATCTATTTATATATTAGAGAACAGAGTGAAACCTAAATATAAAAACTGCTACTTTAGACGAATGCTTAAACCCAGAAGAACAATATTTGATGGGCCAAGTGGGATTTGTGTACTGATCATTGCCACCAAGTTTCATCAACATTGGGTGAAAAAAAATTGCCTGTATTTCGGAAACTCGTTATTTCTTAGAAGCTTGGCAACCCCTCTCAATGAAAGTGCTTTTCCACAGTCTCTGCTAAGGGCTACTTGAAGCGGAAACGAATCATAGAGACAAAACTCAGAACTCCTTTATTTTGTCAAGTTTCAAAGAGCTACTACAAACCATATTGGATTTAGAGTTCCAAATTCATCTGTCTATATAGGGGAGAACAGAGTGAAACATAAATATAAAAACTGCTACTGAAGACGAACGCTTCAACCTAGAAGAAAAAAATTTGGTGAGACAAGTGGGATTTCTGTACCGATCATTACCACCAAGTATCATAAAGATTGGGTGTAAAAATATTTGCTGATATTTCGGAATCTCGTAATTTCTTGGAAGCTTGGCCACCCCTCTCAATGAAAGTGCTTTTCCACAGTCTCTGCTTAGGGCTACACTGAAGCGGAAAAAAATCATAGAGACAAAACTGAGAACTCCTTTATTTTGTCAAGTTTCATAGAGCTACTACAAACTATGTTGAATTTAGGGTTCCAAATTCATCTATCTATATAGGAGAGAACAGAGTGAAACCTAAAAATAAAAACTGCTACTGTAGACAAAGGCTTCAACCTAGAAGAACAAAATTTGGTGAGCCAAGTGGGATTTGTGTACTTGTCCTTACAACCAAGTATCAGCAAGATTGGGTGAAAAAATATTTGCTGGTATTTTGGAAAATCGTTATTTCTTTTAAGCTTGTCAACCCCTCTCAATGAAAGTGCTTTTCCACAGTCTGTGCCAGGGCTACTTGAAGAGCAAACAAACCATAGAGACAAAACTTAGAAGTCCTTTATTTTGTCAAGTTTCAAAGAGCTACTACAAACCATGTTGGATTTAGAGTTCCAAATTCATTTATCTATATAGGAGAGAACAGAGTGAAACCTAAAAATAAAAACTGCTACTGAAAACGAACGCATCAACCTAGAAGAACAAAATTTGGTGAGTAAAGTGGGATTTGTGTACCGATAATTACCACCAAGTATCATCAAGATTGTGTGTAAAAATATTTGCTGGTATTTCGGAATCTCGTAATTTCTTGGAAGCTTGGCAACCCCTCTCAATGAAAGTGCTTTTCCACAGTCTCTTCTTAGGGCTACACTGAAGCGGAAACAAACCATAGAGACAAAACTGAGAACTTCTGTATTTTGTCAAGTTTCAAAGAGCTACTACAAAGCATGTTGGATGTAGAGTTCCAAATTCATTTATCTATATAGCAGAGAACAGAGTGAAATCTAAATATAAAAACTGCTACTGTAAACGAATGCTTCAACCTAGAAGAACAAAATTTGGTGAGCCAAGTGTGATTTGTGAACTAGTCATTACCACCACGAATCATCAAGATTGGGTGAAAAAATATTTGCTGGTATTTCGGAAACTCTTATTTTCTTGGAAGCTAGGCAACCCCTCTCATGGAAAGTGCTTTTCCACCATCTGTGCCTAGGGCTACTTGAAGAGGAAAAAAATCATAGAGGCAAAACTGAGAACTCCTTTATTTTGTCAAGTTTCAAAGACCTACTACAGACCATGTTGGATTTAGAGTTCCAAATTCATCTATCTATATAGGAGAGAACAGAGTGAAACCTAAAAATAAAAACTGCTACTGAAGACGAACGCTTCAACCTAGAAGAAAAAAATTTGGTGAGACAAGTGGGATTTGTGTACCGATCATTACCACCAAGTATCATAAAGACTGGGTGTAAAAATATTTGCTGATATTTTGGAATCTCGCAATTTCTTGGAAGCTTGGCCACCCCTCTCAATGAAAGTGCTTTTCCACAGTCTCTGCTTAGGGCTACACTGAAGCGGAAAAAAATCATAGAGACAAAACTGAGAACTCCTTTATTTTGTCAAGTTTCATAGAGCTAAAACAAACTATGTTGGATTTAGAGTTCCAAATTCATCTATCTATATAGTAGAGAACAGAGTGAAACCTAAAAATAAAAACTGCTACTGTAGACAAAGGCTTCAATCTAGAAGAACAAAATTTGGTGAGCCAAGTGGGATTTGTGTACTTGTCCTTACAACCAAGTATCAGCAAGATTCGGTGAAAAAATATTTGCTGGTATTTCGGAAAATCGTTATTTCTTTTAAGATTGTCAACCCCTCTCAATGAAAGTGCTTTTCCAAGTCTGTGCCAGGGCTACTTGAAGAGCAAACAAACCATAGAGACAAAACTGAGAAGTCCTTTATTTTGTCAAGTTTCAAAGAGCTACTACAAACCATGTTGGATTTAGAGTTCCAAATTCATTTATCTATATAGGAGAGAACAGAGTGAAACCTAAAAATAAAAACTGCTACTGAAAAAGAACGCATCAACCTAGAAGAACAAAATTTGGTGAGTAAAGTGGGATTTGTGTACCGATAATTACCACCAAGCATCATCAAGATTGTGTGTAAAAATATTTGCTGGTATTTCGGAATCTCGTAATTTCTTGGAAGCTTGGCAACCCCTCTCAATGAAAGTGCTTTTCCACAGTCTCTTCTTAGGGCTACACTGAAGCGGAAACAAACCATAGAGACAAAACTGAGAACTTCTGTATTTTGTCAAGTTTCAAAGAGCTACTACAAACCATGTTGGATTTAGAGCTCCAAATTCATCTATA
>NW_027515092.1:860000-862577 GCF_048772815.1 Callospermophilus lateralis | reverse complement strand
GGTCTTTCAGCAAAAGAGTCCCTCTGAAAGAGTTCAATGTAGATAAACTTCCACTTTTCGTGTTGCCCTGTTCTACTTGGCCACTGGCTGGAAAAATCACCACCCCTAAGCTTGACACCGCCTCACTAGGTTTTCACAAAATATGTGAACAAAGCCTCTGGCCTTGAGCTGGGGCTTCACAGAGATGACTACATTTCTAAGATAAAAATGTTACCAACTGGGCTTCATGGTGACAGCTGGCAGGGAGAAAAAAAGAGACAAAAAAGCTCTCCCTTTCCAAGGTGTCCTTGAAAAGTTAACTTGCCCAGAACAGAGGAACAAAAACAGAAACAAAAACTGATTTTTGTGAATTTCTACAGACTGTGAACTTCTGATCCACTTCCCTTACATGTTGGGTACAAATTCTAAAACTACCAAAACTTGGGGTTCAGGGGATTAATTGATTACAACAGAAGCAATGCCCTCTAAATCCGGATGCAACCAAATAAGGCTGTTTTCCTGTGTGTGGTGCTATCTTAGGTCCCTTTCCTTGTCCATCCCTACAACAGTATAATTCTATACACTTTAACATTATTTATGTTTTCATAAAATGGTCAATATATGTGATTAATTATGTAATGATGCAGATGTTTTCCAGAGTTCTCTATCATGACGTAGGTTCATTTAAAGATCAAATAGGGGGGCATACAACCCGGTTCCAGCGGGAACCTGTATCCCTCACTTTAGCCATCCTATTAGAAATAATAGTTGCTTAAGGGGTGGGCTAGTCCATGAGACACAACAAAGACACAATTAGAAGCAGAAATAGGCCAAAACTTAAAGACATTAAAAACCGACATCACAGCTTTACAGGAATTTTAACCTCTCTCTTTCTGAAGTTGCTTTACAAAGCAGGCGAGTGTTGGACCTCCTCTTCATGAGAAAAAGGTGCCTTTTTGCTTGCATTGAGGGAAGAATGTTGTTTTTGTGACGACAATACTGGAGTTGTAAAAGAATCTATGAATAAATTAAGAAAACGACTTGAAGAGCGTCAAAGAGAGACAGAGGCACCAAAAGGGAGGTTTGAGTCTTGGTTCACATAGTGACCTGATTAACTGCGCTTTTATCTGCCATGGCTGGTCCATTAAAATTCCTCATATTATTGCTAACTGTAGGACCCTGTTTGCTCAACCGTGTAGTTTTCTTTCTAAACCAAATCGAACCTGTTATTAATCCTAACCATACACTGTTCTCTCAATCTAATTTTACAGAAGAGCAGGGACAGAATTGGTATTAAAATACAGGAAAATAGAGGATCTTCCACCTGCTGAAAACCTCAAAGGTCCACGTAGAAATGATCCCTGGAGAAGATGTAGGCAAGTATGAAGGACCTGAGAGAGCAAAAGTCTTCCATGGCAAACAACCTGCTCAGGATGAAGGGATGTGTCTGAATCAGCCACTCTCTTCTTAATGTAGAGAAGATGGACCAAAGCAGGCATGTGTTGAGAGCTGCTCCTGCATGCCTATGGTTGACATACCTCTCTGACCTGTGAAAGTGTCACAGGAAGTAGGAGCAGCCTCCCTCTCATGGGAACCTTGGAAGCAACTGTTAGGACAAAGTTGTTGCCAAGGCAGTGACCTCATTCAGTTCCAAAAGGAAGTGACTTCACCTAACTTCCTTGGTGATGGAACTCTCTGAACTTGGAATCCAGGAAGCCAGGCACCCAGAGCCAGTCCCAGTCCCAGTCCCAGTGGTCGAACTTATTTTGATTTACCAAGGACAGACTCAGTCTTTCTTGGGACCTACTGATGTAAGGATGGCCAAATGCAAGGAAAGCTATGAAGAGGGGCCTTTCCTGAGAAAGCACGCTGTGGCTCACCGCTGGCTCCTGACAACTTCACAGAGTTGGCCAAAAAGACCAGATTTGAGACAGAACAGGCTATTTCCAGGGAACATAATAAGGCCCACCAGACAGAGGACACTCTGGATAGTCACAGACATACTTGGGGGAAGGAGGTGCCTTTGTGGTGTGGGTGTGGGTTTGTGGTTTTGTCTCATGTTCTGAGAATAGGTATGAAAGGCGGTTTGTTTTGTTTGGAGTGAACTGTTTCTAGTAAGTCGTTTGACAAGGCGAGAATTTCTATGTCTGTGTATCCCACTGTGTCCGTGGTTGTAGACATTAGAAAACAGAATGCATCAATTAATATGTCCTGTCTAGTAGAAAGCTTCACAGCATTCATCCTGCCCTATTGATGAATGGACTGCAGCTTGCCTTATTGATGTGCAACACCTGCTATCTTCCTTAGTTTCTGTTTTATTCCTGAATTCTGGCCACTCTCCAGAATAGGTTCATGGTTTTCTGTTTAAGATATGTACAACCTCGAAGCTCTGTGACATGACCATGTCCTGTATAGCTGAAGGGAATGGTGAGCATCTCAGAAAACTCAGATATCAGTGTGACCAGGAAAGTCTTAGTGGAGAAACCCTGCTTGGGGCCTTTTGTTTACCTACTCTTCTGTTGCCCTGAATGTCAGGAAGGTCTTTTCCTCAGTCCAACACTTTATGAAGCCTGAAGAAAACAGTTTTCAAATGGAAAT